>NC_072732.1:80005907-80063058 GCF_026930045.1 Uloborus diversus | reverse complement strand
CAAGTCCGGTCTTAAATGTCTTGACTTAAAAACTAAATGTCTTAAATGTCTTGACCTGTCCTATGTTCTTGACTTAAAATCCACTGGAGTTAGGGTTACAATTTCAACTATCAAAATATCACCAAACAGGCAATGGCTTCGTTAAAATGCAGGAGAAGGGAAGTAAATTTCATCCGTCATACCATGTGACGGGCGACTTTCTAGTAATAATAATAATAATAATAATAATAATAATAATAATAATAATAATAATAATCATAATAATAATAATAATAATAATAATAATAATAATGAGAAGAATAACAACAATAACCATAACAATACTACTACTACTACTAATAATAATAATAATAATAATAATGAGAAGAATAACAACAGTAACTGTAATAATAATAATAATGATGATGATGATGATTATGATAATAATAATAATGATAAGAATAACAACAACAAACATAACAATACTAAAATGATAATAACACTAATGATAACTATGACTTCGGTTGAACGAGATTTCGGTTAAAATAGTTTTCAATAAACGAGAATCTGCTGTTTTTAACACAGTCGAGCTTGCTTTTTGGAATATCGGTTTAAAGACTATCCCGCTTAATGTAATAAATTTTCAATGTACCAACATGATCTGATAACATGTCTGTACCTCAGAAGGATTATGTCCATTTTCATAACTTTACAGGAAAGTAGTTTTAACCACATTGTGTTCTATCCCTCTAAGTGAAAGTGGACTTGGTCTTCTTGTAAAATACGCTATATCCATTAATTAATAACTGGTTTTGGACATAGCGTTCTATGCCTCTAGGAAATATGAGAAAAGCAGATTTTAACTTTGTAATGTCATTTTGGAAAAAAAATGGACATAGTGTTGTATCCCTCCGAGATTGAGATATGATCTGATCATTTATGTGATTCATCAAACAATTTCGAATTGTTCTTTCGCACAACACTCAATCTAAAGTTAACACTGGTGCAAAAGTAATCTTTATAAAATCAACGTACAGCGTGAAAAGTCAAGCTGTTATTTAGATGGATTCATAACATTTTATGTTTCATATCTATAAAAAAAAGAAAAAAAATAGTTGCTGTTTCATTTGTCATAGAAAGCATTTTTTTTAAATAGAAATAATGGAGATCAGTCCTTAGGGATGACTCGAAATATTTTTCGTAAGAGTTGCTTTTTTTTTTTTTTTTTTGAGGACTGAAAAAGCTTATCGAGTTTTGTGAAATTTAACTACAACAAAAAAATAAAAAAAGCGAAAAAAGCTACTAAATATACAATTAAAACAAAAAATCGATTTCACGTAAATTTGATTGGAGTTTGCAAACAAAACTGAATTATTTTACCAATGGATATTGTCAGATTCTGCTTTTGGATTATAGAGTTATGTGAGTGGTCCAGTTTTGGAATTCCGAGTCTCGTTCATAGCGTTTGAATTTTGCGTAAGATCTGGAAACGGACTCAGTTTCTTTATAAATGAACCCTTGAACCTGAATACAGAAAAATTAAAAATCAAATTAAAGGCAAAAACAAAAAGAAATTGTTACACCTTTCCTCATTGAATCTGCAGTCGATACTAGAAAAATAATTCATTAAATCACTGACTCAAATTTCGTTCAATGAATGCTCACTGTATATTGATAGAAAATTTGCTTATAGAATTTCGATTTATTGGAGAAAATCCATGATTTTCTGTAACTGCATGAAAAAGTTCTTAAAAAAAAACTTGTTAAAATAGCTATTGTTAGAATAAATTTCACAATTTAGTTTAAATATATAATCCATTGGAATAATCATTTGCTTGACTTTACAAAGCTGGCCTATTTCTTTTACGATTATTTGAACAGCAGACATTGTATTTTGCATAATATATAGCAAAACGAAAAGTTTAAACTAAAAGCGCATTTTTCTCAAAACGAGTTTTTATGTAAAATTTTCTCACTTCAAAAATTGCAACTCAAAATATTCTTCATCCAATTTCATCCATTTTTGCACTTAGTCTCTAAACTGGCTGCTAGGGGATATACCAAAATGATAATCACACAGGCCATGTTTAGTTACTTATGGTCTGTAATTAAAATGAAAATGCAGTAAATTTGCCGAAAATCTTATAAAAAATGCTTTTATAAGCTCTAATAAATTTTCAACATTCATCAACTTTTTTCATTTTATCGCTAGATGAGAGCCAGTAAATTATTTTGGTTGTAGTTATTCCGTGTTAAAAAAATTACTTCAAAATGTTTTTAAAATTTTTCTTGAAAATTTCTCCACCAATTAATTGCAATTCCCTAAAATTTTGTGTATTCTGAAAAATGTTTGCTAGGTATACATTTTTGCTGAAATGGCTTCAAAATATGTAGTTAAAATATTTTTAAACACAGTTTTTCATTACTAAAAACTCCGAACGTGTTCAGATACCCTAATGTAATACGTGTCCAAAATAACAAAAAGAAAAAAAAAAACCTTCCCCCACATATTTCGTTCAGAATGGAAATGGTCCCCACCTCTCCGTATCATTCCCGACGTCAGCTGGTGAAGCGCACGCGCACATGTCGCGCGACCTCTCGACAACACACCTCAGACGATACCGAGCTGGCGAACGGGACCGAGCGCAGGACGGGAACCGGGAGAGAGAGAGTGGAACGGAAACTAGGAGATTTATATATACACCTTTAAAACCAACATCCAATATTTCTCTCATTGTTACCTGCGACTCCACCTCTTTTCTAAACAATCCGTAGAAATACCTCCAAGCGAGCTCAAGGATTTCGGAGTTTCGGCAACGGTGTGTTGTTCCATGTTCGGTTTGTGTGTTTTCCGTTTCCCTGCGAGATTTGTTTTGGAATGGGGTGCCCGGGAGTGAAGAAGGCTTAGCGTGTTGTGATTTCGCTATGGATGCAGTGCTGGGAACCACGCGGAGACGATGGTCCGATTGCCTGACATGAGGACTTGGAGGCGTTTGAGAAAAAATGCCTCTGCAGCAGATTCGGGTGACGCCGGCAGATCGAAAGAACACGAATGGGAAAGAGAAAGTCAAGTATGAGCAAAAGGTAAGACCTCCTTTTTTTCATGCCTCGCTTTCTATGCTTATAAGTCGGTTCCAAAGGTGCATGGGGGCTGTTACTTTTAATTTTTTATATTAATATTAATAGTTATCTTCAAGTAGTAATCCTACTGTCTTTATAGATTCTCCATTGTATTGTGTATTAGTATAATCAAGTATGAATGACTTGAATTTAAGAAAAAGTTAATAATGATAAAAATAGTTTTTCATGAAACTAGAAAGAGATTATTTGGTGTACCATCTTTAAACCATCAGGAGTTAAAATGTGTTTAAGTTTGTACTTAAATGCATAAAATATCTGTTAAATTATATCTTTTACATTCAAATAACGTTAACAATATAACTTGGAAAAAACACCCCCTTTTTTAAACTTATATTCCAACATTTTCTATGGATCATATTGTCCCCTTTACCAGTGCCATTTCGAAAATAAAACAATTACACTGAATATCGTAATATTTTAAGGAAAATTAAGTGGTATAAATTCTGTGCTTAGTTAGGCACTTTAAACTGAGCACTGAGCAAGTAAGGTGAGTTATTTTTCGAATCCGTTTTGTTTTATCTGTGACTGAAAATGCATTTTTTCTTTATGATTTGAACTATTATTTTAAAGACTTTGTTGTTCACTCTGTTGTACTCCATGTTTACTCCATCACGGAGTAATCAAAGCATTTTAAATCCTTGTTAAATATCGTATGTACAACCATTGACACTTGGTTAAACACAAATAATTGGTAGTAATTAAAAAAATCAATAAAAAGTAATTAACAGTGTTGGACATGATTTGTACTATTTTTGCTGAGGATGACCCACGGGTGATATCAAAAGGGGATAGGGAAGCAATAAGGCTTTCGTTTTTTCAAAACCCCGTAAAAATAGTCCTCGACATTTTTAGAGGAATGAAATTAATTTTAAGAAGTGAACCATACGAAAATATTAAAGGTCATAATAATGTCTAATTCCATAAAGAAACTATTTTTCTATGGAGGAAAGGAAGATAGTATTTTAAGCAAAGAAGTGTACTTTTTAGATTTTTAACATTTAGGAAATACTGAACGATTTGCATTAAAAGAATTCAAAAGTAAAACAGAAAGAAAACATTCTGATTTACTATTTTGAAAACTCTCATGACATTTGCCTCATTTTCCACGATGCAGAATATTAAAATAGAAAATGTGAAAAAACACTTGACTGAGTTTAAGCGACGAATTTGTAATTTTCCTCGTGGAGACGTTAAAAATATATCTGCTCCAGAGCATAAAGTACAGGATAGTACGTTAGAAATGAAAACAAGTAAGAATCTTAAAACTACTAATGGCTTAAAAATATACTCACTTTTAGTTTAATTTAAAAATCAAAGTTACCCTCCACCCCCTCCCCTCTATAAATCCTACGGGTGCCCATGGAATAGTTATGGAAAAACGTATTGGATTAAATTTTGAAACCGATTTGATTTAATTCTAATATTAGGGCTTCATCAATGGGGTGGTTTCATTCAGTCAAAAGTACTACTTTTAGTCATTGAAATTGATAGAATGAGCAGAAAAAAATAACATGGGCCCAGAAAATACTTTCATTTTCCCAATAGTTATTTTTTAATTAATTTTTTTAAATGTCCGATTTTGAAAATAAGGCGTGGTCTTTATGACGTCACAAATGATGAAATTTGGCGCATCTTTCTACCACGTTTCCAGGTTATGATAATCAAGAAGCGAATTAAATATTGCGCTCTACGCTTGCTATCAACCATATCGTTGCCAATACACGTGAGTAAATATACGAATTAAATATTTTTCTCCGCGAATGGCAACACTGAATGGCATTTTATCATTTGTGATGACACTCGACAGAAACGTAAACAATAAAAGCACACCGATTTAAGTAATTTTTTAAAAATATTGAACTTAAACAAATTACATAAAAAATGGTCAGATCCTATGTTTTTAAGCATGCTCTTTCAGATAAAAAATACTTTTAAAATTTTGGAAACGACCCCATTAGTGATACCATCAATTCTCAACCACTGGTCCGGCTTGGAGATTTTTACCTTTTCGCTTAAAAAAATAACTCCTAATTAAAAATACCGCCTTCATGCGGATTTTTTCCCATTAATATTCGATTATTTTTAAAAGATTTCGTTTTTTCCCTAAAAGGGTTGTTTACTTGCTATACAATTATTACTGTTGCATTTAATTAGTATAGTAAGTAAATCATAAAAAAAGCTTATAATAAACTCATGTAACAATTTTTTAATACCAAGTTAATGCAAATTTTTTTTTTTCTTTTTACAAAAGAAAAAAAAAAAAAAAACTCATACCAACCCGCGAATTGTTTCATAAATTTTCACTGCTCCGTGGGTCAAAAAAGGTTGAGAAACGCTGCATTGTAGAAATTTGACTTGTTGCCCTAAAATTTTCAGTACATCTTTTTTTCTCTGAGAAAGAAAAAGAGAATATACGAAATTGTTAACAAACCTAAACATTGCATAACATATATTCAAAGGAAACTGTTTTCATTTTTCATGTAAAATATTTATAGGTAATGTGTTGTTAAAGATACATTTCAGTCATTCTCGTTTCCATACTCAGCGAAATGAGATAAATATTGTGATCTGCGAAACATTAGTTTATCAAATGAAGAAACATATGAATAAAAATATTAGTAGAGTTTGTTTGCATATGCAATATCGTAGTTAAAGTAAACAAAAATTATTATTTATTTCCATCTACTTAACTGCAATATTCTCAACCTTCAGCAGTTTCGAAATATCGATTACATGGCCGATATGTTACAAAATTCAAAGGAGCTAGAAAATATCTGATTGTATCGCAAATCCGAATCCTCCTGTATCTGTGAAACAAAAGTGTATTAAGGGTGATTTCAAATCTATTCACACTGCTTTAAATTATTTTTTTTTCAAAACGTTAGCATTATAAAAAATATATAATATATAAATGTTTTTATATATAAACATATGCTAATATTTTTTCAAAATGTTAGCATATGTTTATATATAAAAACATTTTATTTCAAAATAATAATTGTAAGAAAAATTAAAATCCGTTGCTTAACAGGTCTCTTATGAAATTCGTTTGCACAAAAATTTCAAACTTTCTTCAATTCTCACAAAAGACACATTTATGCTCATTAGAATGAATATTGCTCAATATCTTTACTAATAATAAAGCGGAAAACCTTTCTCTCTGGATGTCTGTAGGAGGTCAGTGACTCGCATAGCGCCTAGACCTTTCGGCCGATTTTCATGAAATTCGGCACAAAGTGACTTTGTAGCATGGGGTGTGCACCTCGAAGCGATTTTCGAAAATTCGATGTGGTTCTTTTTCTATTTCAATTTTAAGAACTTTTTCCGGAGCAAAATTATCATAAAATGGACGAAAAAATTAAGAAATTACGACGTGGAATGGGAGAGCGAATGAACGTAGCCAATTGGAGAGAAATTCGTCATCCATTATTTGTAAATATACATGTGAACCGAATGACCTTTTAGTTTTCAACTACGGGCAAAGCCGTGCGGGTACCACTAGTCTTTATCTTTACTAATAATCTTTACTAATAATAAAGCTCAAAATCTCTCTGTCTGGATGTCTGTAGGATGTCTGAATCTTTGTGTCGCGCATAGCGTCTAGATCGTTCGGCCGCTTTTCATGAAATTTGGTACAAAGTTAGTTTGTAGCATGGGGGTGTGCATCTCGAAGCGATTTTTCGAAAATTTGATTTTATTCTTTTTCTATTTTAATTTTAAGAGCATTTTCCGGAGCAAAATTTACATAAGATGGACGAGTAAATTACGAAATTATCATGACGTGGAATAAGAGAGCGAATGAACATAGCTAATTGGCGAGAAATTCGTCCTCCATTTTTTGTAAATATACAGGTGAACCGAATGACCTTTTCATTTTCAACTACGGGCAAAGAGTTTGAAGTATTGAAGAGTTTGATAAATTCGGAATCCCTTGATACTTTCAACAATACTAAATTCATTTTAAAATGGTTTACAACGTAGACATGCTTAACAAAATCGTCATTTCAGTGCATTGTTAATTCCATGTATTTAAAATATAAATATTAAAATTACTTCGAAATAATAAAGTGTTGATCATACGTTGATTCAAAATAATTCAAACGACTGCACTTCTAAAAATATAATAAAATTTTTTTGAAGAATTGTATAAAAATTTTCATCAACTGAACTTTAACCTTATTTATAACAGACGATTTTACTTCCGTCGAATTTTATTTAGTGCAGGTTTTGTGACAAACTGAACAAAAGGTTTTTTTTTTTTTTTTTGCTGAATCAAAAATATATTCGCTCACTATTCTTAGACAGTTTCAGTAACTATTACAACGGAAATACCCCCCCCCCCTTTTTTTTGTATTTGTTCAATTCTTTATGCACTGCTTTCGATGAGAAATAATTACTTACCGAAAAATCATTCTTAGGATCGATACGACGTTATACCAAATTCGTAACTCCAATAAACTACAGGGGGCGCTGCAGCCAGTCTAATGGCGGATGAAAAAGGTAAAACAAAGAGATGCCGTAACTTATAACTTGCTTTGAAGCTTAATGAATGACAGTAATTTTTCATCGTGTCTGTGGGAAAGTTTCTTTTCTATTCCTCTGAAATGACATTAGACCACAAACTGTCTGAAGCCTGTAATTTTTCCCCAAAGAAAACACGTGGAACGGAATGTTTTACCTTTTTCTTTAGTATTATTAATTACCACAAGGTAGCGTATTCGAGCTCTGGAGTTGCGATTTGAGCAATAACTGCCAGAAAGTATTATCAACAAATTTACTGCTAAATAAAACGCATTTATTAAATACTTTTTTAGAATATCAGCACTTTATTGAATACGCGATAAAAATTCATTATTAGCAAGCAAGTTAATACCATTACATATTTATTCCATAGGTTTTTTTCTTTTTTTTTTTTTTTTTTGTAAAAATGTTAAAATATTGCAGCAGTAGGATTAAACTGTACTCACTCATATGAGGCAGTGAGAAGCAAAGAGATGTAAGTGAACATTTTCAAGTTTTGAGTAAAACAACTATAAAGATAACGTCCTAGGCAGACTTTCATTGAATTTTTTTTTCTAAATCATGCAACACAACAGCACATACCAAGGCTACTAGTACCATATCTTGCCCCAGGACAGAGGAGAGGTTCACCTACTGGTTATCTCAAAATTTTTATCCCTGCCACTTACATCTCTTTGCATCTCACTGCCTCATGTCTAGTATTTATTCAGGGGGAAAAGGGGCACATGTGAGCAATTTTTTTCAATTCTTCATTTTTCAAAAAATATTATCAATTTCTCAGCGCTAAAATGTCCCTATGATTGAATAAACGTTTCTTTGTGTCATGGATTTTTTTTTTGGGGATTTTTAAAAAAATATTTCTATAATTTATTGTATTTTTAAGAAACGTCTTCACATGTGCCCCAATAGAGGGTCACATGTGATCAGGCTTGGGGCGCAAATGAACGCGGGTAAAAAATGCAGGAGAAGCATAACATTTTAAAGGAAAATTCTTCAATATGAAACATATACAAGATGCGGAGTGACGATTTGTAAATTATCAATTTCAGTTCTCTACGTTTATGTTCGGAAAAATGAAGTTACGAAATGAGTTAAAATAGTTTGAGGGGTGTTTACAAATGTCTAAAATAATTGGTATGTTCATTTAAAAAAATCGTATAGATACTCTTTTCCTCAACGCGAAATTTCAACCTAAGTGGGGAGTCATATCCCTAGCGTAAGTTGAGATTTGACTGATTTGACATTTGATTTGACTGACTTAGTCAGACTTAACAATCTGACTAAGTTGAGATTTGACTGTAAATGTGGAAGACATTCATACCTTTTGCTTAACGGGCAAATTTTGCACAAAACGGAAACATTTCCGTTATTATACATTTCTATGTAAGGGTCATTCCATTGTGACTAACGTAACATTCGCAGCTGATTTTCAAACTCTGGGGTAAAAATGAAACCGGGAGTAAAAATGAATGTGTTTTGGTTTAACATGCAGATTTAAAATGTACAAGGTGACTATTTTTCATTTTTACCAAGAATTTGAAGCAAAATAAGCGCTGGCAGGTGTTTTTCCACCAAAGAAAGGCATCGTGACTAACGTAACATTTTTGCAACCCTGAGAAACAATGCTTATGTTACGAGGCAAATTTTTCTGAAACTATTTAAAATTGGCCGATATATTTGTAAGAGGTAAACAATCTATTTTTAAAAATATACTACAGATTTGTTACAGATACTGTTTGATATTTTAAACCGCGACCTTCCTCGAATTTGCGCATGCGTCAGGTCTCTTCCGATTTTATCAAAATAGGGGAGATATTGATGAGAGAGATAACGAATGTGAGGGGATTTATTTATTTTTGTTTCGTTTTGTTTTCCGTTGGATTCGTTTATTTGAGGTGTTGGTTTGAGCTGGCTTTTTTTCTGTTTTTTTTTTCTTTTTTTTTGTGTTACTCAAGCTCTCACCCCTTTTTAAAATAGAACCGTTCAACGGTGCTAGTCGCGGCTTTCGAGGTCGGACAGTAAATCTTTTTTGACCCTTAATGGTACTTTTACGAAAAACTGTGTGTGACTAACGTAACGTGTTTAACGTAACCATCGAATAGCAAACAATGAATGCATATAAAAAACATTTTATAATTAATTTCTTGCTCTTATTCTACTTTTACACTTTATGGGAACCTTCTTTGTGTTGCATTATGGCTCTTTACTTTCTTTTCTATAATTGGGTAAGAAATTGAATGTAAGGATTCAGTTCAATTAATTCAATTTGAATGTGCAAAAAAAAAATAAATAAATAAATAAATAAATAAATAAATAAACAGATAAAAAAAACTGCTTTTACAAACTGAATAACATCATTCTTGGGCTAATTAATTCCTAAATATCTCTTTTAAAAAGTAAACTTTATGCAAATTGACAGTTTCACCGAATTCTAGTATTCTGCCGATATACTAGGTATCGTCGAAACTCCGTAGTACTTTTCAATGGCATATTATTTTTAAAGTTTACTGATTCATCGAACGAATAGTGTTGTGCATGCTTTTGAATTAAAATGTATTATTGAAAAAAAAATATTTGAACGTTTTTGCAGAATGCATTTTAGTTCCAGATATCACCGCAAATGTTTGAATTTCTAAATGATCAGTCTTACATTTTCTGAAATATATGGCAGCAGCGCTTATTGTCACTGTATCATGTAACATCTTCAAATGTTTTCCAACGAGCATCCATTATTTCATTTTAATAATAGGTGGGCATGTATTTTCTAAAAAATAGAGACGTTCTCCTTTGTTAAGACTGTATTTCTATTAACTTAATTCTTAAGCTTGGATTCTTGTGTTGAATGCACCTTCAGCAGAGCACTCAATTTGCTTTACTCACCTTTTTTCTTTTCTAATAATTCTTTAAATTGGAAGTATCTTTATAAAGACTTTTAAAAAAGTATTTTTCGAAGTAAACAGAAGGTCTATACAATGTAATTTTACTGGTATTTTTCACCCTTTATATTTTTAATCAATATAGAATGCCTGCATATTCAAAATTGTTCATGAAAATGTACATTAAATTAAATAAGTTTTAAATATTAGCAGTCATTTTTAAAATGTTACGTTAGTGACATGCAAACGGTTACGTTAGTCACAGCTCAAATGTTACGTTAGTCACACTAATTATTTTATATCTACTGATACTGAAATAAATATTTTGCCCTTTTTAAGTAGATATGACATAGATGTAAGAAAATAAAAAGTGCTGTTTGGTTCAATCATCTGGTTTAGTTTTTAAGCAAAAAATAGTACATTTTCGTGACTAACGTAACGTAAATATTTTCAGTGAAATAACCAAACTAATTAAAATACTTATCTTATAATGTATGAAAAAATAACACTGAATTTTATTGGGCCAACATCTAATCATTTAGAATATACATACTTCTTTTAAAAATTTGCAAAACATTTTGCATTACACAAGAAAACGTAGACGCTTGTTTTTTGCACATGCTAAGCCTTTTCTACAAACTCGCACGTTTAGAGCCAGAAGAAAAACACCGAATGAAATTTTTGCAAACTGTTACTGGATTTATGTACTAGAAAGTATGCTGAATGAAATGATAGGTCACAATTAAGGCTTTGTGGAAAAAACATTTCTGAGGTTGAGGTTGACATTTCTATGGAATGACCCTCTAGTTTATTATTTCTAGAAAAAACGTTTGTTTCAAATCGCTACGCGAGATCGTCCTCATTCTTTAATCAAATTCCATTTTTTACGAATAATTTTAAAGCGTATCATGCTGGCTAATGATTAAACATGACGGTCCTTTTTTTTTTTTTTTTGAAAAACGCATTTTTACTGCTTTTTTATTACACATTGCTTCAATGAATAGCATTCGAAAACGAAGGCACAACTGCTCGGTTGGTTCGAGTGTCGTGCTGCTAATCAGAATAGCGCCAATTCAAATCCGTGCTAATAAAGATCTCTTTTTTCCATCCCCGTCAGATGCTCACATAAATAGGACTGTATTTGCCACAATCTGTTTTTTTTTTCTTTTTTTTTTCTTTTTTTTCTTTTTTTTTTTTTTTACGCTCACAATTACTGCGTTTTCTCGAGTCACTCAGTTACATTTTTAATGATATTTATTTTTGCATTGAAAATACGTACAAACAAAAGGTGAGCGATGATCACATTATCACAACGTTGCATTTAACGAGGTTTTGTAGCTGATTCTTCAAATTACATGCCTTCTTTTTTGCGTTTTCTCTGAAATTTTTAAAGAGCGAAATGCCACATAAAATGATTCGAAGCACAGTGCGGAGTTCCGCACCAGTCGACTAGCACGTACTTAAATTAAAAAGGGGAAAAAAACTGACAGTGTATGAAAAATATTGTTCTTACACACCCCACAACCATACATTCTGGAGGAATGAATTCTCAATTTATTATTATTTTTTTTAATGTTATGGTACATGAAAAATGAAGCTTCCCACATGCCCTGCTTCATACAATTTAGAGATCTGGATTTCTCAGTCTGTTTTTAGTATGAAAAAAAGTTTTCAAGAAGCAAAGGGGTTAAAACATTTTGCGATCAACAGCAGTTTAAAATATTTCCAGTGGGATATTTCTGCAAGGCTAAGGTTCACCACTTTTATACGAGGGATCAAAAAAGGGACGTTGGCTTTTGACGTGTTTACTGCAACTAAGCGGGACATGCGAGTTGATTTGATGATGACGAAAATAGCAAGCTGGGGGTGAATGTTTATTTTAGAGCTCTTCTGGCCGCTTGTCTCTGTCAACAGTAACCCTGTTTAATATAAAAATGCCGGAAAATGAGCACCGCAGAGTTTCAATCCAGCGAACTATTTTGTGAAATGCTTTCAGCAAACCGGGGATTTTCGTATTTTTGTCAACCGCTCCATGAACTGATGTGGAAAATGTTTTGAATATTATCATGTGATATTGAAATAGTATCGCTTCTGTATGAAAAGTTAAAATGCATTTGTTACTGAAGAGCATATCTGATGAAAATATTAAGCGTTACATAAATGAATTTCTGATTATCAGTTTTAAATTTAAAAGAAGAAGTAAAAAGTAAAGAGCTTGGTTTTCAATTCAATATGATGCGTTTGCAAATTCGTAAGAAACTGAAACTAATAAAAGCTCAAAAAATAGCAGCAAAATTAAACACTCGTGGTTTGAGGACAAAGAAGATACAATTTTAAACTTTTACTTATAATTTTATCATCATAATAAAGTAAAAATAAAAAAACTTTTATCTACACGAAAAGTGTTAGAAAACAGCATAATGTACAAAACAGAAGCCATAGCTCCTGATTAACATATGTTTTTTCCCAAAATATGTCTCATTGGCAATTTGCTTTTTTTTAAAATTACTGTTTCAAGACACAGCTCTTGTCCACCCCCCAAACCATCGTTTTTCTAACACTCCGAATTGTACATCATTATTCATTGATACAGAAGCTCTCTGTTAACCCCTGAACAAGTGTTTGCTTGTTCAATGTTCAGGTTTGTAATTTCCATTTTTTAGAAAGCGTCGCTTAATACGTTCAGTCATTAAACAATTCAAGTATCTGTCTTAAAACTTAGTTTCCTAAATTGATGAAACTGGAACACTTTTTTTTTTTTTTGGTCTTTTCTGCATCCTTATACAACAGCGGATACTGATGTGGGCTGTGAATGGATATTAAGTCTTTTTTACCGCATAGCAAAATTAAATTTTAAAAAGTACTTTCTGGATGCTGATATCTTTGCTAGGAGGTAAATAGTCTGGAGTTCTTTCAATCCTCGTCGCTCCTCATTTTCAAGTTAAATAGGTAAAGGCAAAGGAAATTCTAGTTCGACAAAATGTTGAGTAAAACACATGTAAAGTAAAATACTTGACTCGATTACCCATTGAAAAATGCTACCATTTTCTGCAAGCTGATAATGTCATTAGATGCCAATATTGTTAATTGGCACGTATTTTACATAAGTTGCCGCCAACTGACCGCACATCTTGAAGCGATTGATAATATGAGATATAAGAGGAAATAACCTTCCGTAAGTTGGTTTGGTCAGACTATCAAAAGTTCCAAGAAGTCCGGTACCTGGGAAAGTGGGTATGAACTTGTAATATCGTGCTCTGTTGATTAACATTGGCACAGTTGTTTAGCACTGTTGTTGAATTTCAGAAGTTGAGGTAGATGATGTGAATGATTGTTGATTCAAAGAGCAGACAAATATTTATTAGAAATTGATAGAAAATATTACACAAACAGATATACGAAATTAAGCATTATGTCAAATGATCATCTCTGAACTCGTTTTCTACTATATCTATTTCATCAGGTAAATGGCTGACAAATTTGCATATTCAATAGTTGCCAAAACTGGATTTGTTTGTAGCTCTTTCGAACCAAGCATGGCTCATTGAAACAAAGTCTGCGTGGTGGGTTTGTAGTTCAAAACCTGCTGATCTCGAAATAAAAATTATGTTTTTGATTTTGATATCATACCCACTTTGTAAGCAAGTGGGAAAGCAAATAAAAAATTGAGAAAGAGCGAAAAACATTATCTTTTATTAGATTTATATCCATAAATTTTACGATAACTTTGGCAAGCCCAAATCATTCTCCAATTATGAACGAAAAGTTCGATCCTTCGCGCTCCATTTACACAAACGATCACGTGATGCCGATGCATCGGCGACTGTCACGGCGTTAGTTTCGACTTTTTATTTCAATAATCGTTCTTTTCGTCCCCCTACCCCCCCCCCCCCCTTCCCCATTCAGAGCTGTGATGGAAACGTTTGTTGCTACACGTGATGTTTCGAAAGTGTTTTTTCCAATTTCAGACGAATCGTGTTTTCTCACTATTTCAATTATTTGATAATTATTTTCTAGTCTGCCGCTATACGTTTGTTCTGTAAAACCGTAATTTCTTTCCTTTTTTCCTTCTTAGTTTGCTGTAAAGTATTGTATTTTTACAAACAATAGCCATTATAGCACGTGAATTTCCATTCTCATAATATCTAGCAAATGACCTTCCCCTTACCAGGTTGCGTAATTAAGAGTCTTTACAGTGCTCCACTGATTTCGGTTCAAGTTATTGACTCTTAGGAACATTTTCAGTTCAACTATTTCAAAGATTTAACAAATTATTCTTTCATCAATTGTTTCTTTTAAGCGAACTTTAAAAACTGAACAATTAACAATGTTTCAATTGCAAAACATTTCGAAAAAGAAAAAAATATCTGGTGTCATCCCCACACTTCTTCTTTTTTACGTCCATCAAATAATCGCATGTTTTTAATAACTAAAAAGAATGGGCGCGTATATTTATGAACGCGCCTAAGAGCCTAAGAAGCAAAACTTGTTAAATGAATAGCTTTTTTGACATTTTCCTATTACATATAAATCTATTGTAAACGTAGAGAATTGAACTTTAAGATGTAATGTTAGTGAAAAGTGATGTTTTTATTAGAGTCTGTGATCTGAAAATGCATAAAGTTGCATGGAACGTGTATACAGAAAGAAAGTATAATACCTTAGAGTGAGCAAGAAAACGCTTTTTATAACTGAATTGTGAAAAGTGATGTTTTTATTAGAGCCTGTGATCTGAAATTGCATAAAGCTTCATGGAATGTGTATAAAGAAATAAAGTACAATACCTTAGAGTGAGAAAAGAACTTTTTATAATTGTACGCCTGATTTATTGCAAACTAATGCAAAAATGTGTTTTACTGAGATTCATTTTCTAAATATCGACTATCTCAATATGATTCGATGGATAACTTGCTAAATACCGCCAATAGCGCCAACTTGAAATTAGTTTCAAAGAATTTTTTTGCTAAGTTTATCATCATCTTGGCGATATATTGCTAATTTGGCGACAAAAAAGGCGACCATAAACTTTGTGCTATATCGTCAAGTGTCACCAAAGTATAATATCACTCAAATCTGCATTAAAGTTAATACCAATTTGTGTCAAAAAAGGTGTAAAGATCCCTTTTGGAACATTCGAGTGCAACCAAAAGAGGAGGTGCACGTCCTCATAAAGTCACTAAGTAATCGGTCACAAATTTATTATGCAGCGATGTCGCAGAGAAGTCACATGAAACATATAACAAATGTGATACAGCGGGACACAATTCTGTTACTGTTACTCTGTCGACTGTGATCATAATAACTCTCAGTGATATGGTATGACGATTAGCAACAGAAAGTCAGAAAACATTCCTACCAGGTAAGTTGATGATTATTAAAGAACGCGTGAACAAACTGCATTGCCACCTCTTCGTTTCAGAAAGCAATGACAGCAAAGCAGGAATTCGAACTCGAAACCTTGATTCAAAGACGAATGTGCTGCCATTGAACTTCTAGTTTTTCATTAAAGCAGAGCGAACCAACGCATTTCTCATGCCAAAAATAAATCTTCCTTATTCTCTTTTTGTTGATGCATTCGCAGATCTTCAAATCGACTGAAACCTTTCCCACCGTTCGAGTTGTTTATTTAAATCGTTTTTATGTCACCTTCCAATCTGGCCATCTACCAAAAGACGAAATCACGTTTGCTGTCTTTTATTTTCTATTTAATATTTGCACCACGGACGCAACATTATAAGCCTGATTGGCAGAATTTCATGGGGTGATAATTAAGTTTTCTAATGCATAATTAAAAAGACGTTTTATCGACCGAGCTATTTAGGCACTTAGCTTCAAATATGTCTTTCCGGGGCGTTTGCTATGCGTTCCTAAGATACGAAAACTTCAAAGAGGCTTTAGTGACTAATGATGATTTTTCAGTTTGGCAAATTTATCCAATCTATAATGTGAGATTATTTTATGAATAAATAATGAGCAAAAGGCATAAAGAATTAACCGTATTTTCAATTTTCTTGCTCCTCGTTTTCATTTTAAAATCTCATTTTCTATTTAATTTAGATTTCTCAGAAGCTCTAGTAGTTTTTTAGAATGAGTTTTATCCTATCAAATTTTTTTTTAAATCTGAAGGCAAGATAAGTATTGATGTTTCTATTCATCTCGATTTGAATTTGATGCCGCATACTTTACTTCCCGTAAGCTTTTAAATGTGATCTTAGAAGAAGGAATTGAAAAGCATGTTTTCAAAATAATAACAGTTGTAAAAATGTACGAAAAATATTTTTAGACATTTTAAATTCCATTGTAAAATTTATTGACTTTAGAAAGGTAGCTCTTGCTTTATGTTTTAAATAGTAATTCATTGTTAAGTTTGTTTTGTTATTTGATAGTTGTACATGACGAATTGTTTCTATTTCTATATTTTATCATACTGAAGTATGAATCATTCCGTAGTATTTGGCTGCGAAATGTCCCGTATATGTAACGCTAAATCTCGAAATATTTATTCTTGCTTCACTGTATAGACCATTGAGAAGGAATAGATGGAGAGAGTGCAACCCTACTATCCCGATACGGCAACAGTACCATGTGACTTGGGGAGCAATTTCGAGTTGACCGTAACCGCTGAAAAAGTTTTCATTAGCTGAAGCCATGCATGATAACAACTTTTAACTGTAGAAGGGAAAAATTAGATTTACAGTAATAGTGCAGTATTCTAGCATTGTAAACTGTGAGGAAAAAGCCACACCAGGAGGTCCAATAACTTTTCCCTAGCATGTACGAATGTTTTTTACTTCTAAATAAAGAAAAAATAACATTTATATGCATTCAACGAGTACATATTCCACAGTTGCCTATAATTTTTATATATTTGTACTTATTTTACCTATAAAAGTTATAAAACATTGTATATCTTGAGTGCAAATAACATTTTAGTTCCATAAAAACACTTTTTACTTAACTAGTAATTATTTTAACGTCTCTTAAGCATTTTGAGTACATTTGCTTTGTTGGCGAGTATCTTCTCGCCAAGCTCCTGTGAACAGCAGATGCGCAAGAATAAAGATTTGCTATTTTTATGTTTCAATTTAAATACCAGTATGCCTGCGTGTGAAATCATTTCAAAACATTGATTACAATACATATGAATCCATAAATTTTCAGTCAATAACAGAGCACTTTAAACTATTTGTACATGCCCGTCATTTCAGGGAATAAACATCAAAATACATGAAAAATGCAGTTACATTATATTTTAAAATCCGGAAAGAAGTAGGGAGAGGGAGTTTGAATGATAGGCCTGTATTTGTATCCGTTATTTATTTATTTATTTATTATTATGCGGTAATGGAGTTGGAGCCAGAGTTGCTCTAATTTGTAACCCCGACTTCATAATAAGCGCCGTCGCGTGGTCTGAAAAATATTTAATGCCAAAAGAGCGATTGCGTGCCAAAACGCGACAACTTCCCTGCCAAACAAGTCACCTGACCTGGGAAACATTTTTTCCCAAGCTTATTTCACTGAGACATTTGCGATGGCTCCCTCCATTAGTATTCCTTCTCAATGGTATAGACACAAACGAGAGTAGAAACAATAGAAAACTTTGTTGCATGTATTTTTACTTTGAAAATCATACAAACTTTGAGATTTGCCGTTATGTACCCGACATTTCACAGTCAATCACTATGGGATATACTGGATACAGAAATTGTCGACTATGTTTCTGTATTTTTTTTAAAAATGTGTCCTAATTAATATTAGAAATATCGAATGCTGGTATTTTTTATTTACTCCAGTATTGCAATCACTAATCATGACTGCAATTGAAATAAGTTTGGTTCGAGAAATTATCTAAATTTCAAAAATTTAAAACGTGCATTTTTGAACTTTATAAGGAAACAAACTAATTTTCAAATAATAACGATTTGTTCACTTTAAAAAGCGGAAAGAACTGAACAAATTGCCAATCAGAATTCGAAAAACATGAAATGAAACAACATTTTGAAGTAAAAACCAACAGAACATATTTAGAGATGACCGCTGAATGGATACGTTGCACATTTTAATAGGCAATTTAAACCAAGCTGAACAACTGGAGGAGAAAAAATACACAGAAGCTACTTCCATCATTTATTTAACATGTGGTTTTCTTCTAATTAACATTAGCCATGAAGATACCGCCTAACAATGTGCATTGATGAGGAGTTTTTTGTATCAACAGACTTCTTTTATTACCGGACGTTGACACAGATGACTATCATGCATTCTCCATGAAAACGCTTTTTAAATGTTACTCTGTAAGTATTCTTTGTACGACTCCATAGTGCTTTTTGGTTTGTGGTCTACTCAGAGGACAAATTACAACTACTGAAAAATCATCTCAAAAAGATAACTTTCTCTGCGTCAATGTGGAAAATTTTAGGATAATTTGTCACAATAAAAACGATTCTTTTACAAAATAAAAAATATAAATAAAAAAACCTTTCCATTTACTAACACAACAATAAAATACTCAAAGATCTTGATCGATGAACACGTAATAGAATAGTTCTATCGGAGTGAGTCGAAGTGATAGTAAATAGTTATTAGAAGTTGTAATACATAGTTGCTGGTGCCACTGCAAAATAAAGTGAAATCTTTTCCCCCCTGGAGGACTATTAGCTAATTTCTGAAGCCACGTTATGCGAATAAAAAATGTGCTTTCAGTAAATGCGAAGTTCGTTAATTAAATCATGAAATTATTCAGCAAGGAACTTTATTTTCGTCTAAACTTTCGGTTCTGATCAAAATTCACAATAAATTCAAACAATATGTACAAATATTTTCCCTTCATCTGTACATATTAATGATACAAAATGATTCGAGTTAAAAATATTTTAAAGATTTTTTTTCCGCCAACACTAAACACATGTATATATATATATATATATATATATATATATATATATATATATATATATTAGAATTTAATGCGACCTCAAATAAAACACGTTTAATTGGCTCTTTTGTAAATACACGTGCTCTATTATAGAGACGGTAAGATAGTTGAGCTTCAACGCAATGTGTGTTCTCTATCTCTAAAATAATATTTCGTGCAAAACCTTTAAGATGAGCAAATTGTGTTTGAAATAGTGACCCAAAAAAGAGTCTGAGAATTATATAAGGATATAAAGGACAAGAAAATCTATTAATTTATCACGATAAAAAGTAAAACCAGACAACCATTTTTCTGTTTCCAACTGATACGTGGCACGCTCTGACGCGACTCTTAAATGAAAATAGCAAATGCAGTTGTGCTGTTTCAAGTAATCTACATTTGTTCAACACTGTAAGCAGGAGTGCCATGCAGGGAGATGACCATGGCTCAGATTGCATCATTAATGTTTTTAGCTCTTTTTCTCTTTTTTGCGGAATTCTCGATAGTGGGTGGTGTAGTATTTAAGGGGATGCGCCATTACTTTGAGGGGGGGGGGGTTCATAGAATAAAAAGATGAAGTTTCGAAAACATTTTCGTTGTTACCAAGCGTATTTTGAATTGATTATACCCAAAGACTGTGTAACATTGAAAAGTAATTTACCATCCACGGGAGCATCGTTTGTTGCATTATTTTAGCATTTTGATTCACCAATTGTCACTGCGCACAGCGCAATTAGCAATTACATTCTAGAGGGCAGTGTTTTTTTTTTCCTTTCTTTCTTTTGCCAAAAAAGTTCTTACATGTTTCTCTTCATTAAGGTCTCATGTCGAATAAGATTCTTGAGTAAATAAAATAAAACATGGCAAAAACCGGATACCTTTCTATGCAAGTTCGGAATCAAATGTATATACAGCTGAAATGGTAACCTTGAAACCAGTGTAATAGAACAGTTGATGTCTTTAAATTAAATAGTGTTAACCGTCTTTTGAGAGAATAGTAGTACAATTTTCTTTATTCGGCTATTTTAGTCTTCTGACAGCTAATTTCTCCTTCTTTTTTTTTTCTCTCTTTTCTTCTTCCTTTTTTTTTTTTTTTTTTTTTGAGCAATCCGAATTGCTTATTATCCTCAATTAAACGCTATTGACGTTCCGGTTCCTTTTCCAATGTTCCCACGTAACGATCGTCTCTAGTAATATATAAGGCAACATCTCATCTATATTTATAATGTATTTCAATTTTTAAATGTATTTATTTATTTCATTTTACAAAAACTTCCGAATGAAAACACCTCATTGTTGAAAAGTAAAAGACGCACGAGATCGTGATCGTTAGACTTTTCATTTAATTGAGCAACGATTTCTTGAGGTGTAACAACGATATGTGTGATGTTAATAAAGTTTAATTGATTTTTATAATATAATGGAGTCAAATTTATGTACGAAATTAGGGAGTTGGTTTATACCTTCCCGACTTCCTCCTTACCTTAGGTTGGTTTATACCTTATAGTTGAACCATGCCTCGGCGAAAACTATCCGATGAAGAACAACGTGCTATCGCACTACTTACGTACAAAAATGCTATCGCAATTCGGATTTCGAAAACATCTTTTGAATGCAACTTGCCAGCATTCAAATGAAAAGGGCCCATCGTCATTTGCAGATTTATGTATATATATATATATATATATATATATATATATATATATATATATATATATATATATATATATATATATATATATATATATATATATATATATATATATATATATATATATATATATATATATATATATATATATATATATATATATATATATATATATATATATATATATATATATATATATATATATATATATATATATATATATATATATATATATATATATATATATATATATATATATATATATATATATATATATATATATTGCATTAAGAAGAGATATTTTCATAACATACGTATTTTCGTTATGTGATACTTCGGGACAGAAATGCTTAAGTTGCAGCAAAAACTGCATTTAATTGGCGAAACAGAAAAAATTACAAACTTTGCGTTCTTCATTGCAACCCTACTCTTTCCAGTTTAACTATACTGCCATGCTAAGCGCAAAAGACGTATCTGCAGCCGAGTTCAAAACGAGAAATTGCCATTTAAAGTTTTATGCCTGTATGTATTTGATGCAATGCAATTTTTTTTTTTAGATTTTTTTTAAAAAAATATTTATTATTGATAAATGACCATAAAACGTTGTATTTAGGTGAAATGTGCGACAAAGAACCACCTGGTGACCGTAACTCAATTTTTATAAAACGTGCAGATACAACTTTTGTGCTCAGCAGTCCCTGACCAAAGGCGGCTGAAAAAAGTAAAACCAAGTCCTACCCACTTAGAATATGACCTGTCCAATGAAATAACTTCCTTGACCGTACAAAAATTGAAATGTTTTACATCTTTGGCTAATTCCTTAAATTTCAAGGCAACTTATTCAAGCTCTAGAACCAATGCCACACTTGCAAATTCCTCCCGATCCCAAGCCCTCCACCCCAGCTGAAATTGAGAAAAATAACTTACACTGTATTCATACGTTCATTTTCTGTCAGGAAAAAAAAATCGATCATTTTTGCCCAGTTTTTACGATTATTAGTCATAGTTATAATATTATACCCATTAAACATAGGCGAATTCACTAAAATATCACTTTATTTTTCAAAAAAAAAAAAAAACCCAAAGTTCCCATGTTTGTGACCAGCAAATCTTCAGGAAATAATATTTAAAAAATTATCGGAGCTTAATTAACTAAATTTCCTGCTCCATTGAAAGTTTAATCAAAATGTTTTTCCATCTTGACTTTGTTGCGTACTGTTCTGAAGCTGTATTCAAGTTCGTAAGTAATAAATTTGAAAGTAACTGTCAGAATAAAGAAACGATCGTAGAAAAAGAACTTGAACTGCAGAAATTAAAAAAAAAAAAGTTGATATGATGAAAAAACACTGCTTTCACAAGCAGTAGGAACGACATAAAAATGAAATTTGCAAGTTTTTTCCCGATAGAAAGATTTTACATGCAAGGCCAGCCCCAAAAAGTTATTTTTCGAATCTTAAAATAAATTTTAAAATTTTAACTTTATATCATTTACAATGTCCTCAGAAAATTTTATATTATTCAATATCTGAAAACGAGCGATAAGAGTTTTTTACTGTGTACCGAAACTATTTAACGTTTTTATTTATTTTACAAATTAATATTTACGATTAAAAAAAAAAACTGGAAATCTCCCTCATTCAAAAATTTGGAAATCATTCCATTCGTTTACGAAACCGATGAATTTCTAAATATCTAGTATTATTGTTGAAAAGGTGGGAGCACAATAGATAGGAAATTCAATGACAATCTTGAAACAGATATCTCCTAAAGGCTAAATAAAGCTACAAGTGTTAGAGACGTCAAAAGAAGTTAGCGCGGTAAAAGAAGATAATATATTTGTTCAGACAATTTATTTATATTTATTTTTCTAAACATTCAAAACGTGAATGTAAAACTCTGAGATTCTCGCAACAGCGAAATAATTTATTTCAGCGCCGATAACGCGCTTAAGCCTGATAAAAACTCATTTGCTTTTTAAATTTTTCAAATACTTTTAGTACAAATTTTGTAAGAAAATAAAATACTTTGGGAAATCCTCATTAATGGGGAAGGGGGAAAACCTTATTTATATCGTAAGTTAAACAATCTACTTTTTGGCTCTGCGTCTCCCTTTGAACTCTAATGTTAGACTACGGTCCCCCCCCCCCCGCGCCTACATTACCATATGTGGTCAACACAAGTACAGTAGCCTCGAAAATCCGAGGTAACTGGGGCTGACCTTATCTCGGATTACTGAAAACTCTGATTATCCGGAAAATTCATTCAGATTGAAAATTTGCACTGTTCGCAAGACAAAGAGAGGAGCACATTTTACTTCCTTATATAAAGAACTAGTGTGGTACCCGCACGACTTTGCCCGTAGTAGAAAATTAAAAGGTCATTTGGTTCGCCTGTATATTTACAAATAACGGATGATGAATATCTCGCCAATTGACTATGTTCATTTGCTCGCCGATTTTACGGTTCCACGTTATGATAATTTCGTAATTTAATCTTCTACGTTGTGATAATTTGCTCGACAAAATGTTCTTGGCCACTACATACGGAGAATGTTTTCACTTTGCAGTGCGTTTGATACTTTAATGCTCCTGTGTGGCAGTGCATTGCCGTCCCTAAAGAAAAAGTCTGAACCTACAGCCCCCCTAAAAAGACGAACATAATCCAGTATAACTTCTCTGCAATACCTTTGCGATGTAACGCTTCCTTGTTCAAATATGTGAAGCGCTGTTCCGACATTGTGCATGATGCCTGCCCGCACCATCACGCCTGCGCAGTACCGATCACGTTCACAAACAAATTTTTGTGCATAACGTGTTCCACGATCTCTCCACAGTAGCTGGTGACCAGAATCACTTGTCACACTGAAACGAGATTCGTCAGAGAGCATCACTCTAGAGCAATTTTGACGATCCCAATGAACATGTTCCTTACAGCAGCGTAATCTCTCTCGACGATGGCGTGGTTGAAGTGGGATGCAACATATGGGCTTCCGTGCATACAATCCAACATTTTTTAGTCGCCACGAGTTTTTACAGAAACATGCGCACCGGTAGCGGTTCTAAAATTTGCAGCTATCCTTCCAGGAGTGAATTTTCTGTTCTTTTTGCCACTAGGGCTACATAGCGATCCTCTGAAGGTGTGGTGTTTCTACCACGACCCCCGGCATGCTTTTGCAAAGCATTTCCACCTTCAGCGGCCTTCTTTAATCGCGAGATGACACTTTTTGTTACACCCATTTCAGCAGCTACAGTGGTGACACTTTGACCTGCTTCCAGTCGTCCAACTGCTCGTCCACGATCGTAGGTTATCAAATGATGTCTTGCTGACATTTTACTCTTAAATATTTCAAGAACCAAACAGAATCTCAGAGAGGAAAAATTTTCAGCATCCATCACTATTTTTGTTAAACGCCAAACAGCGTGAATTTTCGTACGAATCTTGAGTTTGTGTGCACTGTTTCTTATGCAGATAACGAGCCTTGATCTACCGTGCCATCTGATCTTGAATTTATTTCCGTTGGTCAGCTGTCCGAGGCAAAAATTTGCGTAAATCACTTATCCCTTAGCAATTGTCAAGCAGTGTATTTCTATTCGTTCTCGCAAATTCCACCTTTTTTTTTTTTTTTTAATTTGTATAATCAAATTCCAACCTTAGACCTACATAATACTTTATGGTTTTCTTTGATGCAAGTTCCAAAAATTCTTAATCCCCAGCTTTAGCAGTTTTTGCAGCTGAACTATCAATGCCTACTAGGTCATCATAGATGTCTTATATTTCTCTAATACAAGTATTTCATCAGAGTTGCTTTTGATTTTAAAATCCACACTGTTATGGGGGGACCCACTTACTCCTTTAGTTTGACGAAACTCTATCAAAGACTTTAACCTGCGTCAAAAAGGAAGCAAAGAACTGCTGTCCTTGCATTAAGTTAATGAAAAAAGCACGCATCCATTGGATAATATGCGTTTTGGTTTAAGCATTGTAGAAATACTGTTAATTTATCTATGCATGTAAAACGAATAAATAAATAAATAAAGAGTGAAAATGGGTTTGTAATTTTTAATGTTTTTTCATCGAAAATATTAATTTTGTATCTTAAATTGTTCAATTTATATGGTATAAACGAATTTGCTTGAGTACAATTTTATTCCTTCTTTAAATTCCAAGCATTTTTCTAAAAATGTAACTACCAGTAAACAACATCATTAAAAACAGCTCAATAAAACCTCCTTTCTAAAATGTTGAAACTACTCACATTAAATAAGCAGGGTTATGAAAAGTAAATAACTGCAAATCTGACATATTTCCTTTGCGTGAGGCCACCACGTAAGAATTACACGATTTTCTACTTCCTGCCAAGAGAGGGCGCTGGTATTTGTTGTCGTTTTGCCGCAACTTCTGTTAGCAACAGAGAGGCGGTCTTGCTACCTTTAAGAAAATTCTCGCAGCGCTGGGAAAGTTCAAGCGGAAAAAAACATTTCTTTGGCTCAATGAAATTTCAGTTTCACTTTCCCCACATTTTTGAAAATCGAGTTTGAAGTACGCAGAAGGCGAAAACCCGGTACGCGAATGTGATTCGGACGTATGTTTTAAATGGAACGTTGGATAGACCTTGGATCAAGGCTTAAGCATCTGCTGTAGTATTGATTAGTAGAAGAAATTTGAAATGATATTTTTAATTCATTAAAGTGGGAGGCTCGTCTATTTGAATCCATGCTACGGCAACTCAGGTAAGAATGTTCAGTACAATAAAAACTAGTGTTTGATCTTTTATCATCATATTAAATATCGTTTAGATTTTTTTTTAAATCTCTCTTTCTTATTAAATTAATTGTTTATTTCCAAAGTAAACTCTTTTATGCCATTTCAAACTGAAAAAAAAATAAATAAATAAACCATAGACTTTTTGCATCTTTTTAATTGCTGATCTCTTGAAATAAAATCTACCATGAAATTTCATTTTTGATGTTTCCAGGGATGGCGTTAAGATTTTGCTCCTCCCCCGCATATATTTCTAAACAAGCAAGAAAATGCATTGATGGTTTGTTTTTTAATATTTTTATTTCAATACCATTTGCAATCTGTTCCAGAGTACATGAATAAAAAATATCTCACACGGATTAGAAATTCCACTTGTAAAATTAGTAAATTACTACAAATTCGCGTTATTTTAACCTTTTATTACCCTTTTTTACAAGTAAAATAAAGATAAAAAATACTTTAAAGTCAGAGGTTCTCAACTTTTACAGTGGGGGGGGGGGCGGGGGGGGAAGGAGTCTCTCTCTTTTTTTTTTTCATTTTTGGCACCTATTGTACAAGTTTGCATATTTGGTTTCCACTGAAAAAGAAGCGTGAAAAAAACTTTTATTTCCAGCATTTCCCTATTGTTAGTATTGAATCCAAATCACGTTTCTTCAAATGCCTCGAAAACTCATTTCTGCAGATACTGCTGTTTACCTGCCCAGGCAGTATTTGAAGGGGGTGCGCTGAATACCGCGCGATCTTACTCTTGAGAGAGGGGGATGTGCTTTGAGCAAATCTGGAAAGGTAATGTCGAAACCTTTTTAACTAAAAAAAACTCGTCTAAAACTCGTATTCCATCTCTCGAATGAAACATCTAAAAATAATATTTACTGCAGATAAATACTATGTTAAAATATTTCATTTAATGATAATTTAAAAAAAAAAGTGCTGCTCTTTTGTGTGGAATATTATTAACTCATCATGCTCCTTGTTATCTTCCCTTGCAGTTCGTTTTTGTAACTGGGAAAAGACTTATGATATTTTTTAATCCACAAACAGTCGAAATCAAGTCCAGTGGCGGATACAAGGGGAGGGTCATGGGGATCCTGGAGCCTCCCCCCCCCCTTCAAATAGTCGACAATAGTATCCGTCCACAATTTGTTAAAGCACTGTGTGAATAAAATGTAAACGATTTTCGTAGTCTCTTCGGTTTATTGATTATTTTTAGAAGTGATCAATTAAAATACTACTTCTTTTCATTGCTTGTGAAGTTAATTTATAACGTTTTATGTCCTATCTGATGCCTTATTCCTGGCCGATTCTATGCTTTTTATTGACGCCCAAACAGTTTCAGAAATGTTTCGTACTAAAAACCGTGGGTTCATGAATCAAGAGCAATATTGTATCAAAATCAAATTTGAAAATTCAACACTTGCAAACTGTTTGAAGCGACGATTAAGAAATTCCGCTCGATTTTTATACGTCATGACGTTTTAAACGATTTCATTGCCTGCTGCGATAGCATCATTAAATCTCTATATGCCATTGGAAACATTAGTCCACTTCTATGATTATTATTATGTATTCATTTATCATTAATTAATTATTTTTATTTAGTTATGTACACTTCTTTCTTTGCATTATTTTAACACTCACATCATAAAATATTACTTATTTCTTATTTGGCTAATCTACTTATTTTACTTCAAATTTTTCTTTTAATTCTCGGATCTCTCAGAGACATATTGCGTAGCGTTAATATTCTTTGACTAGTGATACCCGCACGGCTTTGCCCGTAATAGAAAAATCAAAAGGTCTTTTGGTTCGCCTGTATATTTACAAATAATGTATAGTGAATTTTCTCTCCAGTTGGCTTGTACCCATGCTACGGTTCCACGTTATGATAATTTCGTATCTCGCCAATTGGCTTGTGCCCATGTTACGGTTTCACGTTATGATAATTTCGTAATTTACTCGTCCATCTTATGATAGTTTTTTTCTTAAAATTGGAATAAAAAAAGAAGAACCACATCGAATTTTCGAAAAATCGCTTCGAGGTGCACACCCCCATGCTACATACTAACTTTGTGCCAAATTTCATAAAAATCGGCCGAACGGTTTAGGCGCTATGCGCGTCACAGACATCCTAGACATCCTACAGACATCCAGACATACAGACATCCTCCGGACATAGAGACTTTCAGCTTTATTATTAGTAAAGAAGATAAAAGATAAAGAAGACCACTGTGTTAAGGCATTGAAAAATCAATAGCATGCTACGCATTATTTGAAACAAAAATATCCATGTTTATGATTGATGTATAGAGTAAGCATATTTGATTTCGGTTCTTATCCTGAAATTAACCACTATACAATAAAATTCCCAAGGAATAATACAATATCTTTACTAATAATAAAGCTCTAAGTCTCTCTGTCTGGATATCTGGATGTCTGTGACGCGCATAGCGCCCATACCGTTCGACCGATTTTCATGAAATTTGGCACAAAGTTAGTTTGTAGCACGGGGGTGTGCACCTCGAAGCGATTTTTCAAAAGTTCGATTTTGTTCTTTTTCTATTTCAATTTTACGAACGCTTTCCAGAGCAAAATTATCATAAGATGGACAAGTAAATTGCGAAATTATCATGACGTGGAACCGTAACATGGGAAGAGCGAATGAACATAGCCGATCGGCGAGAAATTCGTCATCCATTATTTGTAAATATACAGACGAACCGAATGACCTTTTAATTTTCAACTACGGGCAAAGCCGTGCGGGTACAACTAGTACGTAAATAAAACATGACGCATTTCTTAAAAGAAAGTTAACATGGAAATGAGTCATGTTTCGTTTTAAGGAATTTTATGTAATTGCAGAGAGTTATCTTTAACGGATCAACGCGCAAATTCCATGCATTCAAAATCGGAAAAAAGTATCAAAAATGTACTCAAGAGCATTTCCACGCTTTGTATTTTAGGTAAAAATTTATCATTGAGAAAAAGGAAAAAAAAAAGCAACTGGGCTTTCAAGAATATTATTTGAATGTTTTGTTTTGCTTCTTTTATAAATTGCTTTTATTAATTATTAAATATTCTTAAGGTTAAAGTAGCATATGTCTCTTCTTTCTCTGCCATATTCCATTTCAGGCTTAGAAAATAAATTTTTCTTTGTAATTAATCCTTGTTAAAGACAAGAATTATTTTTCCCGTTTTGGAAACACTCTCCCAAAATCTGATTATAGGTGACACTGGCTGAAGACAGGTTTCCGTAACTTGGACATTAATAAATGTGAACTGGGTACAAGGGAAGCCCCTATATAACTAGGGTTCTTTTCCATATTCAGTCCTAGTATATTAATGTAGATTGAAGTGCTATATCATGACTAACCCACCCAATACGCAGGGGAAAATTGCAGCTGCTAAAAAATTTTTTAGAATAAAGTCACGGTAAAAAACTTAAAACATTATTTTTATTTAATTTGAACAACGCATATGTAATGAACCATTAATTATTATGGAATGATAGTAAAAGAAAAGTCTCTTATTATGCAAAATCGGGGGACAAAAAAAAATCTTTACAGTTTCGTTTACTCTTTATCTGAACCTTGAAGATCTCTTATGATCAGCATCACCATCAAAGACTTGGATAAAAGCGTGTTCCGGCTTTTATCCGGCCTATTTTTAACATTTTGTACAAAAAATATAGTGGAGACTTATGTAATAAACGTGAATAACTCATACAAATGCATAGCTTTATCTTTTTAGTGTTCAGTTGGTCAAAAAATAAGTTGTAACTTAGGTCGTTCGCTATAAAAAAAAAGTATGAAACTTAGATGAATTTATGTTGCAGTAAGTTTTTGATTTTCTTCATAAAAAGGACATTTTATGGAGAAAAACATGACATTTTGTACAGGGCTGTAGAGTCGGAGTCGGACTGATTTTAAGGTAAAAGAGTCGGAGTCATTAGTAAACATGCCGACTCCGATTCCGGGCTTTTAATTTTCACTGACTCTTCTAGCATTTTTTTAAAAACTGACTACCAGTTGGTTCGATTACATGCATAAAGGCCTACTAATAAGAAAATAATTGTCGTTGGCAACCACTTCACTTGATTGTTTAGCGAATTTTCTGTAACAACTACATACGCCGTCCCCTGGTTTGCTTGTTTTTTAAGTTTCTTTAACTAATAGCAACTGTCAACAAACAGATTTGTTGCCTAACATTTTCTAAATCACTTTCAAAAAAAAAGTAATAATAATAACATTCTTGTTATTTCGATCTCAGTTTTAAAATAGTAAAAGGAATGTATCCTGCGGGCGCAAATCGGGGCCCGTAGCTCGGGAAGAAACTTCTAAGGGTATTCGAGAAATTCAAATAAGTGTTTGTCCCAGACGTAGATGTACCCGGTCTCTCCCCGCAATATAGTGCCCTATTTTCGTTGAACTTTTATAGACGAAATATAATTTAAGATTAATTAGGGAAATTTTTCAGAAATAAAGTATTTATATTTTTATAAACTCTGAAATTAACTTGAGGTGTCATCCACCAGATGGGTGTCTCCGAAGCAGACCGCCTCCTATCAAGAAAAGTTTTTTGACTTAGTGGCAAGATTTTTTTCCCTCAAGTCGCAGCTTTCGAAAATTGAAAGTACACGATTTAATCAATATCTATTTGTTAAACATTAAAGGGGAGTAAATTAATTCTTTTCTGTTTTTTGGAAAATGGGATTTTTAAGAAATCTCTGTTTTAACATTTGATTTTCAAATTGAATTTCTAACGTGTGTGCATCTTTAGTTTATAATAAAATACAATGCTAAATTTTCAGGAAAAGGAATTAATATTTCAATCTCTGTTTAGAGGTTTTTTTCTCCTTCCCATGGGGGGAAGGGGGAGAGGTTGAAAAAATAAACTAAGATAATTAAATAAAAAAGCCGGAGTCGGACGTTTCAAAATCCAGGAGTCGGAGTCTCGGCCATTTTCCTTTCGACTCCACAGCCCTGATTTTGTACGCATAGTTTGATACGATTTGTAAAAAAGTCTAAAATACAGCTTAAAAAATCAGTTCGGGTTTCTATAATGTAAATTAGTTCTAAACCTTCTAATTCAGTAAATGCTTCATGTTGTAGGGTTAAAATCTTTAAAAGAAAAACTTACCATTTTTAGCAATAATTACCCAATATTTTTCGCTCAACTAGTACACAAGATTAACCTTTCAATAATTTTAAAACCACTAGAAATGGATGAAAGAAAATTGATTCAATTTCATACCCAGATGAGAAAATGTTGTTGTTGTTGTTATGTCTGTGTATGTGTGTTTTTCAGCGTATTCACTAAAAATAAGAAGCAATTTTTAAAATATTGTTCCAATTCAGCATTATTTTAAATTAAATTTTACCCTTAATTCCGAAGTGCAGTCATTATTTTACCCAGTTCGAATGTAATTGGTCTGCAACTATTTTTCGATAAGTTGTAGAATGGAAAAAAAAATTTAAACTAATTGCAGTATTTTTTTCCCTTATGAATTGCAAAATGGATTAAGGACTATTTATTTATTCTTTTAAGAACTGGTTGCGCCTGGCATCTGTATAATTGAGGAGAACAAAAAAGAGAGAATACTTCAATGAAAGTAATGCTATGCTTTACGAGACTTTCATTCGTCCTAAGTAGGTCATGAACACTGGAGGTTCCGAAGTGTATTTTTATTTCTAATTAAATAAAGTCTGTCCATGCATATTTATGACGGAAAAAAACAATACTTAAATCCACCTTTATATTAAAAAAAAAAGAGAGTAATGTCTGGTGGGGTTAAGTGGTCTTAAAATCCAGGTTTTTCAACTTAGGTTGATAGTAAATAAAAGAAATGTTTTAAACACTTCAAATGTTTTTTGTTGTTGTTTTATATCAAGAACATATTCCATTGAATTTTACGAAGAAATGAATTGATTTAAAAAGATTGGCATTTTTTTACTAGAAAATCGCCCGTCAAGGTATGACGGGTGAAAAGTGCTTTTCATTTGATCGAAGCAATTGCCTGTTTAATAATATTTTGATAGTTGAAATTTTAACCCTAACTCTAGTGGATTAGCGCTGAACTCCAGTAGATAGCGCTCATTGTTGACCACTTTTTAGTTTCTTCATTCTTCTAAAATGAGTCTTACTAGTAAAACAGTTAAGTGACCGGATCCAGTTCAGCCTTGTCAAAATAAAGCATTTCCCTGCATGTCAAACATTACTAAATAATATTATCAAATTATCATGCTGTGGTGCAAATTTCATTCTGGATGACGTCAGAGCATTACTTCGTCAGTGAATTCGCTATCATATATATGAGGATACTTATTTATGACCACTTTAACATTGGATGATAAGGTCATAGTTAAAAAAGATGTAAAACAATTATAAATGACCATAATATTAAAAAACTCTCCACACATCTAGTTCCTTGAAAGAAATTGACTTTATTTACTTAAACTACGAATTCATTATGCCCTTGATATGGTCAAAAGCTGGTTCATTAAGAAGATTAATAAAATTGGACCTCAATTTCATCAATGTTGTCTTAAATGGTGTGATATTTTCCAACGTTAGATTTTTTTTTAGGCAATTTTACTGGTTATAAATGTGCCTGATCAAAAATTTATCCGATAGTCAATAGACCAATATATTTTATCAGTTTTTTTCTCTTCATATTGTACAGAAACCCAACAAACCGCAGAAGCACTTAGTTACCACATAAGGTAAAACACCAGTTGTGGACGGTGCTTCAATGTAGTGGCCACTTCAAGTTTACTTATATACTGTAAAGAAAGAAACAAACAATAATAATATGATTTTTATTTCTTGGTACTTAATGCAATTATCCAGTGAATCAATTTTATTCATCAGGTATTTGAATTTCAAGTAAGTAATGTAAATTCTTGGGATGGGAGAATGTTAGGTGATACTACTGAAATTTTCAGATTTTGGAGTGGCCGCTAATGGATCAATTTTGATGTTTGGAAAAAAATGGATAAAAAATTGAACAAATTGAAATTCTGGCATTTTTAGAAAATGGGACGATTAAGGAAGAGTTGGGCTATAATTCTCTCATTGAATTTCAAAAGAGGTAAGTAATACTGTTGACTCACAGTTTAAAAATATACTTCACTGGTATTACTACTAGTGTGTTTTAGACCTTGACATGGTCACTTCTGAAGCTCTGGCCACTACTTGTGTTTTATCTTAGATGATTCCACTTACTCACAGAAAATATAGTCTTCTGTGTACTTTTTTAGTCATATGAGTAATTTCTTCTGTCAAAACCTAACATTCTGTGCTGTTCTTTTTTGCCTTGATTTCTGCAAAGGGGTCATTCCATCGTGACAAACGTAACATTCAGACTCTGTTTCGGTGCATAACCAGAGTTTTAAACGCTTAATAATCATTTAGTTGTAGTTTTGCTAAATTTTCTGACAAAATAAAACTTCTGGGTAATACTTCATGCAAGAAAACGCAGTATAAATCATATAAATTGGTTCTTGAAACTAAAGTTCTATCATGCTGTGACAAACGTAACGTTTTCGTATCCTAAAATATTTACATGAAATTCACCTCTAAAGTTTATTTAGATATTATTGTAAAAACAATGTATTGTGTTATTTTTATTCCTGATTCAAGCACAGTGACACCATTCATTAAAAACGTGAAGAGTGATTTTCTTTTCTGAATAGTGCAATATTTATGCTGTACCTCAGAGCCAGACTGACGTAAGTCCAAAAATTGCGATTTTCCGTTTATTAGTGTAGGGGAAGCTGCTGTACCCACGGAAAAAATTTACTTTTCAATTTTTGCTGGTCTCTGGGAATGGATAATTGATCGGTAAAATTTTCTGGCAGAATCTACAACTTATCTAATTTTGCAATTTTTATCAGGTAAAAATCTTAAAGCTTTCAACTTCAAAAATTTTTTCCTAAAAACCATCTTTATTGTCTGTGGGTACAACACCCCGTTCAGCCCGCGGACAGGTGCTTTTGTAACCATGGACATATAAAAAAATAATATATAAATTGGCCTGAGGAACTCAATTATACTCAATACATTTTCATAAGCCATTTTATATTGAAACACTTCAAACATTCATTGAAAATAACACTAAGCAAAATATCCAACAGAAATTAAACCTCGAAAATTAATCGAAAGTTTTTCTTTTTTTTAATTTTCCTTAATTTTTAACATCAATGAATTCTTTAAAAAAATATTACTCTTAAGAGAGTTAATGATGTTGTGAAAGTTGCCAGAAAGTTGAAAAAAAAAAAAAAAAAAAAAAAACAAATCAGTGCTCTCTTCAGCAACCCAACTCCTTTGAAAAAAAAAATCAAGGTTTTCATCCCACAGGAATTCTCCCCTACCCCCATTTACCCAGTTTTAATTTCGTCATAATCATTTCCTCATAATTTCTGCTCGTTTAGAAGTCCCGTCTGAAGGTCAAGACCGACTGACATTCCGGCAAGTTATCGAATATTCGAATGTTTCACGCAAACTACCTGGAGTTGAGGTCAAACCGCGAGCTGAAATGTGTCCTTTGATTGTAAATTACGTTTTTGTTTGGATAAATTCCTTTCTTTTCCTTTGAAAAACAAGAATAATGCGAATAGTTTATTTTCAACGTATTTTAAACACCATTTATGAGTTTGAAACGAATTTGAAATAACTACTAATTCTATTGAATATTTCTTTTAGTTTTGTTGAGTTTTTCACAGTATGAAATAGTGTTTTTTTTTTTTCCTTTCAACTTTAGCTGTCAACTGTCAAATGTTTTGTATTTGCATTTTGAGCTATACGAATATACGATTTAAAAAAATGTTTCGAGGAAATCATATTAAAACGACCGAAGCAGTTAATAAGAAAACCAACGTTATTTTAGCACAAATTGCGAAAACATGATCCAATTAAAAACCTTCATGTCGCAGCTCACAAGTTTAAACATTGATAAACGGTTCCTAACCTCAAAACGTGTGTAGTATCTGCTTTGATTGAAAAAATTTATTGTTTTGTCAAACATGTTCAAGATTTATACTTGTAGTGTGAATGAATTAGGTACCTTTGCATGGAAAACTTTTTATCATTCATAATGTTTAAATTTCTGTACAAAAGAGTGTTTCTGAATTCGAAATGAAACAGTCTATGTTCTTTGCTAAGAGTAGAATCTTTTAATCTTTTCTCGGGTTGTTTAACGGTTGGAATTGACGACAGAGAACTCATGTGTAGCAATTGTAATATTCAGATCAAAAATACAATTCCAATTCTCTCTCTCTCTTTTTTTTTTTTTGAATATGACACTGGAATATTGGAATTAAAATATTTTAAGAAGGGTGCAAAAACATACTCATTTCGTTGCTATGTTTCAAAATTTTACACCAAAAATGCTTAAACTTAAAAAACATAAACAATTTTACTTTGAAAAAAAGAATGAAGGAACAAATTTTGTAATCAAGTATTACTAATGAGAATATAATAATTTCCAGCATTAGAAACAAAAATCAAATGCAAAAACAAACCATTATAGTATTGCAATGCTATAAAGAAACGAAACGTAGAGCATAATTATGAAGAATCACATAAATATTTGGGGCAATTTTTTATTTATTATTATTTTTTACTTACACGAAAATGTGATTAATCACACCATCTAGTGATGAAAATATCCGATCATTTTATTCTCTGAAATCCGATTTTTTCTATCGAAAATGGCATCAAATAGCTGATTTTGATTCTGTGTCATTGATGAAAAAATATGCATTCAAAAAAATCTTATGTTTAATTAAAAGCTCCAAAATAAATATTTATTTTGCAACTAATACTGGTATTTTACTGTATTTAATACCGGCTTTACGAACTGAAAAATATTATAAAATATGTACTATAATTATAATTTTCGTTTCACCAGTGTACCGGTGATGTAATTACTACTTTAGTGATTATAATTAAAGTCAATATTTCGCTACCTTAATTGCATTTTAGAAAACGCTTGCATTCAATGAAATGTCAAACCTGTTTTTATGGCAAATGAGTCAAATAAAAAAAGAAAATTCTGACATAGTGTACGTTTGACGTTCGCGGTATTAAGAATTCTTGTTGAAACAGTATAAAAACATTCGCGGTAGTTCTTAGAAAAATACTTCGATTTATAATCCTAAACGCTTGCTGAGAAATAGAATGTTTTTTAAATAAGTCTAAAAACTCTTCAGTAGTCGCGACTTGATCTTTCGTAAGCATTTTTCATGCTGATCACGTCCAAGCTGCGATAAAAAGTCTTAACGTTTGTTTCTCACGATAGGTTTACAAAATGTCATCAGAATTTTAAAAAAATCTTCTTTATTTTGTTTTACCTTATTCCATCAGTGTATGAGGAGTCCTTTTTAGTTTGGTGGAATACTATTTGTAGGGTTTTCCAGCACTATCAGCTTAAAAGCTTTCTTTTCGAAATTAAAAATACGCAGAGATTAAACTCCTTTTAAGTACTTGACACGATCGCAACCATTCCAATATCGATCATTTAGTTTACTTTTTAAGGGATGCATACGCCTGGGAAGGAATATACCTTAAGAAATTAAAGGGAATGGCCCCAAAAAGAAAAATGATTTGAAAGCCGTTTTGAACTTAAACAGTCAAAAAATACCAAAATGTTTTTGTTTTTTTTTTAATCTAAAAAATATTTCTATGAGCTTGATTCGCATTTAAAAGTATGAAATAAAATAAAAGTATGATTTCTTTCTTCACTCAAAAATTGCATATAATTAGCTTAATTTTGAAGAGGCCAGTAAAATTTAAATTAAATATTGAGAGAAGAAATGTGAGCGATATGCACAAGCTATTTGTCCAAAGCTGTATAACACTTATTTCTTCTCTCAGTTTTTTAATTAAATTTTATTGGTTGCTTTAGAATTATCCTAGACCTAAAGATATTAAGATTAACTGCAATTTTTGATTGAATCAAAGACCATACACTTATTTTGTTTCATACGTTTTAGTGTGAACCAAGCTTATAAAATCAGTTTTTGAGATTAAAAAGGAAAAGAAAACATGTTTTGAAACTTATTTGAGGGGAAGCTTTTGAAATTTAAAACATTTTTACTTGTTACTATCCACATCCTTATTTTTTAAAGCAGTATTCGTTTTCATTTCAAGTGTATTTCTCATAAAGAGAGAATACCTTATATTTCCTGCTCATCTGCACTAAATATTGCAAGTTTCTATAATCGAATTTAAAAACAATTTTTCAATTAATATAGTGAGGAAAAAAAAGCTTTTATAAATGCTTTTGAGCTGAAAATTTCTTAACTTGAATGAAATCTTCGAAAACCTGTATTATTCGAAAATGTATTCAAATGTCCAAAATCAGAAAATCTGTACTTGCTTAAATTCGGCCTTGAAGTTAGTTTGTTAACTTTAGTTACAAAATTAAATTTAGAATTACTGTTTTCCTTGTTTTGACAACAGGTTAACAGGTGTGTTTTTGACAACAGTGTGACAACAGCTTGACAACAAGTGAATTGGTGGACATTAAGACAAAGGAAGTCATTTATGAAATACCTAGTCTTGAATGCAAATCATTTAAACACCCACAGGTTGTGTAACTCAGGATTAGATTTGATGAGCGCTTGTTGTATTAATTCACCCATAAGTTGCTCTTAAACAGAAAGTAATTGGCGCAAACAGATTAGGTTACGTACATTCAGTAAATTACCGCCCATTAGCCAGGGCTAAAGCAGAAGTACGTGAAATACACCGCCAGCTCAGTCATTTCCAGCCGAGGACTGCAGTTTCGTGCTTATTAGCACTCATAAGCTCGGCATAGGAAAGTGACTGCGCTGGAGATGGAAAACATCTTAAGGAAGCCAAGAGTGCGAAACAAACTGGTAGCTAATATAGAATTAGCAGACCAGACGATGACTGAGCTGGCGGTGTATTTCACGTACTTCTGCTTTAGCCCTGGCTAATGGGCGGTAATTTACTGAATATACCTTGCCTCGCGTTCAATCTTCGAGTTGAACCGAACCATTGCTTCGATCACTCGTCTGGTCTGCTAATTCTATATTAGCTACCAGTTTGTTTCGCACTCTTGGTTTCGTTAAGAGGTTTTCCATCTGCAGCTCGGTCACTTTCCTATGCCGGACTGATGAGTGCTAATAAGCACGAAACTGCAGTCCTCGGCTGGAAATGACTGAGCTGGAGGTGTATTTCACGTAGGTTACGTATCTTGCATTTTGCGTTCTTTACTTGTTGTGAAGCTTCTTTTTTCGTTAAAAAAAGAAAAAGAATCACATAAAATTTTTATTTAGCATATGAAGTCTCAAAAATCTCCTCCTTCGGTATTTTTTGTAATTTCGTTGCAAAGAAAGGTATCTTACGGTGTAGTTTAAGTTAATCTGCCCACAGTGTGGAAAGGAAAGTGAAAGGATATCAGGTTTCTTCTTTACCGGCAAGACCGAACAAGGAAATAAAACCTGAATGTATTGATGTAATTACTTTAAGAGTGGATTTTTCTGGAACAAGGACTAGCAGAATGGTCATTTTTTTTTTAAATTATAGGAGCATGAAGAGAAGTATTTCACCATAAATAAAATCTAAACATGTACCAAAGATGTCACCCAAGTTCTAATCTTTTCCAGAATGGTGTTCTTAGGTAAAAGCACTTGGGAATTCCCGCAACGCTCTTTAAGATTAGTGTTTCTCCATTATCAAAGCTTGCAAAGCTTTAGATTTTATGTTTTTTTAACGATAGTTGATATGTTTCAGCGAGAATTATTTTACTCTTATGCAACTGATTTCATTAATGTAAGTTGCAAAATTGTAATTTCTGTATTCATTTTTAAATTTTATGTAGTTGTATATTTTGATATTCATGGTTTTTACTTTGATGAGCATATTGTGTTTTATGAGCATCGGGAAACCAATGAGCCACTTTCAGTGGGAAACAGTTGGCCAGTTTTTAGCCTACAAGAAAAAAAGCACGAAAGAAGCCTTAATGCAATTTGAAAATATTACAAAAAACAAAAAAAGTCAAAAATAATTAAATAAATAGCGAAAAATTAAAAATTGGAAAGTAGGGTATTGAGATGGAGGGAAATATCTGGGGGGGGGGGTCGGTCTGTCTGCCCCCCCCCCTAATAACGTTTTAGTGAATGGTCCGATTCAAACAAATTCTTTTTTCTTCGAAAGATCTCAACGAGGACACCTCATTCCTACAGTTTACTTTTTGATTTGAACTTATTTTTTGTTCAATTTTGAACAGTTCAAAAAAACTTAACATTAGCGCCTACGGAGAAATTCAAGGCAATTCTGAACTGTGAGGCGAATTTGCTTCAAACAAACTTTGTAGGAAAAAGCTTTTGATGAAAAACCTTGTATATAAAATATCTTTTTGATTTGAACAATTTTCCGTTCAATTTTGAACACTTCAAATCCCTTAACATTAGCACCTACGGGGAAACTGAAAGTCAATGTAAATTCCGTTCTTGAAGGCGGATTTTTACTTCAAACAAATTTTGTTGGAAATAGCTGTTGACGACAAACTTCAGATTCCGATTCCGAGAATTTAGGGGTACCTGACTCCGACTCCTGTGCCCGACAATTAGTCAGAATCCAACTTTTCGACTGTGACTCTAATTTCGTAGCTTTGGCAAAAATTTATACACGGAGGAAAAATGACCGACTCCGATTCTTGCATATTCGACTCCGACTCCTTTATCTCAAAATGAGATTACTCCGACTCCGCAGCCAAGGTTTTAACTGTGAAATAATTATTGTTAATACGACTTGGTTTTATTTTCACTCAATTTAGGTATTCAGTTTTCGGCGGATAAACTCGGAAGTCATTTATGTTTCTACATAAAAATATGCGCAGACGTTTTTTTTTTTTTTCTTGAAAATGAAAATTATTTTTTTAAGTTGACATTTTATTATTGAGCAATCACGATTGCTTATTGTTCTCATTTGACCGTTTTTGGTGTCCGTGCCTTTTTCAACTTGGACCAGAAGCCTTTGCAGCACCACCGCCCACCGTCCTCTGCTGGCGGCGCGGCGCGGCGCGGCTGCTCCGTTTTTGAGCTATCCGATCTCCTGGTCGGAGGCGTCCATGTCCTACACACACGTTCACACACATACATACACACGAATTCACACACATACACTTGCACACGCCTACGTGCATACACACAGGTCTACGCACACACACAACTATGCACACGTAACCGCCCAGGAGGAGAGGCAGGATTGGGGGGGACAGGAGCCGTTTCTAGAAACAATAACTCCAATGAGTAGGGTCCTGTCTCAGTTCGTGATTGCGAAAAACATAATTTGGATTCAAAATTTTAGAATTCAAATTAATTTTCTTTTTATTTTTATTTATTTTGGTAAGTGCATTCATTAAAAAAATTATTTTTGGCAACAGGGGAAAAAGAAACGATTTTTTTTCGATATGATGTATTTATTTTAATAAGCTGATTAATTTTAATTATTATTTTTTTTGGTTTTGAAAGCGGTTAAAGAGTTTTTTTTTAATGGAAAAAAGTGTATTAGCTGCTTTGTTTAAAAGGTGCTGCTATTTTATTTGTTCATTTATTTATTTAATTTTTTATGCATATAATTTTTTAGATGAGTGAGGCATATTTTAATCCTAGAAATCAACTTAAATTATTAAAAAATTATGGCTGAAACAATTTGCGATTTTAGCTATTTTCGAGAATATTGATCAGGTAATAGAAAGTAGTACTATGGATATACGGGAATATAGGTTCGTTTATTTCTAGACGGAACTTCTTGTTGAATATTAGTTAGTAACCTGTGAAAAAAGCGTACCTCCGGTCACTTTTAATGTCTACCCTTGCTCGATATTTTTCACTGTAGGCCTAAAAATGCAGCAAATACGGATTCGCATGGATCTGGGGGGATAAAAACCGGACTATAAACTTCAAAAACGGCGATAATGTCGGGAGTCTTTACATGTAACCTCAAAATTAAGTAAATTAAGTTGCTTTTACTTTTTACTTTATTTTTAGACACATTTTACATTCACGTCTCCCTTGGAACTCCTGTATACCCCCCTATGAGGGCGTGCTGCACAGGTTGAGAACTTTCCTCTAGACTATGTTAACTCCATATTATAATAATTTCAAAATCACTTCTTAAATTTGTGTAAGTGTTTAAAGCATTAGTTTTTAGAAAATAAATTAAGGACGTCGCTGACACTTTAAAATGATTAAAAATCTTGTTCTCAAAAAAAAAGGGTTAATTTTTATACTAGACTCTGCTTCCATTGGATTAGCTAACTTTCAAAAAAATAACTATATTTATCTTTACTAATAATAAAGCTTCAAGTTTGTCTGGATATCTTTCGGGATATCTGTCCGGGTCTCTGTCGGGATGTCTCTCTGTGACGCGAATAGCGCCTAAACCGTTCGACCGATTTTCACGAAATTTGGCACAGAATTAGTTTGTAGCATGGGGGTGTGCATCTTGAAGCGATTTTTCAAAAATTCGATTTTGTTCTTTTTCTATTTCAATTTTAAGAACATTTTACCGAGCAAATTATCATAACGTGGACGAGAAAATTACCAAATTATCATAACGTGGAACCGTAACATGGGCAGACAAATTAACATAGGTAATTGGCGAGAAACTCATCATCCATTATTTGTAAATATACAGGCGAACCAAATGACCTTTTAATTTTCTACTACGGGCAAAACCGTGCGGGTACCGCTAGTAAACATATATTTCGGGTTCTGTGCAAGCAAAGTTGTCAGTCAAAAGAGTAAAGTTTCTGTTACCTTTATAACTTCCATCTTTCAGTTTTTTCAAAAAGTTATTTTTGTATATTTTCAATCAAAATGCTATCGAACACTCAAAAAAAAAAAAAAAAAAAAAAAAAAAAAGAAAAGAAAAAAAAAAGCATTAGTAAATGGAGCCTATTCACTGGAACTTGATATTTTCTGAAACATTGAGTAGTGGAGATTCTTGCGTTAAATATTTAGGATCACGTTTATTCGGATTTTATGTTTCGAAATTTAGTATTCGTAGGTATATTTCTTAAAGAGTTTTTTGTTTTCACTTCACGTGGAACATAAACATGTACAATTTTAAAGCAATGCTCTTATAGTACAGCAATATTTTATTACATGACTTTGGTTTTTCTTTTTTATTTATGTCTTTTGATTTCTATTTCCACGCTTGACAGTCATAAATACCTGCATGAAAGTAAGAAAAACGAGCTTAGTTTAGTGATCTGTAATTAATTCCGCATTTGAAAAAGCCTTTCTTCAGCCCCCGGAAGTCTTCGAGAAGTTGTGCTCTGCTTCTTCCTCTATTTTGCTCATCTTAGCTGTTTTCAGACTCCTTTACTAGACGCTTTCTCTCTCCAGATGTACGTAAGGATTGTACTACATACTCTACCCTACGTACTTATTTTATATTTACGCCACTAAAAAGCAAAACATTAATTATTTTGAAAATAAAAAAAGAACCGACTTCAAAAAACAAAGAGGAACTAAAAAGTAAAAAATTAATTTTTCATACTTGCATACGATTTTCTACCCAAACATAAAAATCAAATTTATTTTACAATTCCTGTACAAAAATCAACTAAACTAAACACCCAATTATAAAATAAACACTGATTTTAATTACTATACGATGAATTATTTCAATATCTAAATAATTATATACGATCTCTTAATTTAAAATAACCATTTGAAGTCGAGGCCTCCTATAAATTACTACCTAACTAACTGAGTAGGTTTAGTTTTCAAGACTTTCGCGTTTTGTTAAATTAGTATTTAACTCAGGATTTGGTGGGTTGTCAGTTACGTTAGGGTAGTTTGATTCAAATGATTATTTCATGTTTTTTAATTTTAAATAAAAAACACGAGCAAAAATGCCTGTTTTACACATAATGTTACGGATTATGGGTTTTTTTGCTCCTACTCCGTTTTTACCGGTTTATCGCTAAACCGGTTTACCTTCGGTCAGGGACTCTCCGAACTCAAATTTTTGGAAGGGGGATATTCTCAATTTACCGAATGAAACTCCAGATGTAACCGAATAATAAAATATGAATATGTACACATATACACATTTAATAAAAGGCATTAGGAAGCATTTAAAAATTATAACATTACATTATTGCAATTTAAATTTGCCAAATGCAGTAATGCACCGTTTATACATTTTTGATGGGACTATATGAAAAAAGCGTACAAACGAAAAAACGTATAATAGGTATAGGTTAACGTGTATTAGACTTTGCAGGGACCAATTTTAAAAACGTATAATTGATAAAAACGCATAAAGAGAAACGTATAAACGGTGCTTCACTGTAGTAATTTTGACTAAGTTCGCCGAATAAAGAAGTTTCTGGGATTTACCAGTGCCCTTCCGTGATCTCCAATCGGTGCGTCCCTGACTTCAGTCTAGATTAAGACAGTTAGGTAGGATTCTAATATCCTTCAAAATACTAATAACACATATTAAACAGAGAAGTGTTTAGAATACTGATTTTATACGGTGTTTGGAATACAAATTTGAGAATGATATTTCACTGAGAAATATTTGGAAATTCACTCAAACGAGCTGATGTGTGCCTCACATGACTTCCTTTTACTCCAATTTAATGTCATTTTCCTATTACTGGTAATTTTAATGTGATTCAATAGTTTACTCTCTAAACATCACCGACAGTGCCCAAATTGAAACCAGATTTTTAGAAAAAAAAATCGCCAAATTTGTCGCCAAGTTGACGACAAAACTTGGCGACCAAAAGACTGGCGATATATCGCCAAGTGTCCGCAAATTGTAACACCACTTGAGTTTACATCGACATTAACAATGATTTCTCCCAAAAAAAAGGAGCAAAAGACCCCCTTAAAAACACTCGAATGCAACCAAAAGGGGAGGTTCACAACTAGATCCCACTAGGAGTCTACGTACCAAATTTCAACTTTCTAGAACATACCGTTCTTGAGTTATGCAACATACATACGCACATCCACAGATACGCACATACATACGTACGTACGTACAGACGTCACGAGAAAATTCGTCGTAACTAACTCGGGAATCGACAAAATGGATATTTCGCGTGTCTATACGTTCTTAGGCACTTATCCACGTGTGGTCTAGTAGAAAGAAAATCTCAACATTCATTCTGGGGTGAGCAAAATGGAAATTAAGGTCGAATTTTGAGTGAAAATTTTTTCGCGAATACAATACTTCCTTTTTTGTAACAGGAAGTAAAAATTGATTGAATTTAAGGCCAGAAAAGAATTAATAGATAGTGTGTGCTTTTCAATACTAAATCACTATTCGTTACAAACATTAGAAAACAGGAGTTACCTGTATCGTTGTATCAACGAATTCTCGTACATAAAGGAAAGGACAATGCCCTTGAAAAAGCATTTAATGAACGACACGGCACATAAATCTCACACTGAACTTTTAATAGTATTTTTCGCCTTTTTTTCGTGCCCCTCTTTCCTCCCCCCTTTTTTAACAGGCTCTTTAGCTTTTGGCTGCAACTTTCTAGGTTTCAGTGAGATATTTCGTTAATTATTTCCTGTGTCTGCTTTTCGTCACGATGTGTGAGAAGGAGAAGTTGAAAATGTATTATTTCTTTTTTTTTTTCGTTTCTATTGTATTTCACAAATCCGCTAGTAATTAGCATGTTCAAGTAAAATATGTTAAAGGTAACTTTGACATTAATTATACCGGTTTTTAGTGAAAAAAGCGCTTTGATTGACACTAGAAAGTCAATGCTATGGGGCCATTCCATCTTCACGTGCGGAACAAAAAGGCGCTAAATTTGATCAACATTTTGTTATATCTCTTAATATTTTAATTAAACAGGGGTAAGAAAAATTTTTCATCTTTACATTTTCTACAAAGATACTCCTGACACAGTTATATTTTTGATCAACAATTTTGTTATTTATTTTTATTTATTTATTTGGTTTTATTTTTATTTTATTTATTTTATTTTTATTTTTATTTATTTATTTATATTTTTTTTGCGTGCGTTACATGCGGAACACCCATTATCAACCTTTTGCAACTTGCTTCTCAATTAGTTAATATTTTTGCTCTATTAATACATTGATGTTACAGTAAATTGTAGATTTCGAGAGCAAAGGTTCCAATGCAAGGAAAACATATCTCACGACAGTTTAAACCATTGGAAAAAATTATGTATTGGGTCATTCCACGAAAAAATATTCATTTTGTCCCACAAGTGACGGTTCATGTATTTCATTACAAAGTAATTATTTAAAAAAGAAATGAAGAAATATTTCGCTTAAGGAGTCACACATTCGTTTGTAATTTGTTAAACATTAAAATTTTATCATTACCCTTTTAAGTTATTATTTTTAATGAAATATATGAAGCGTCACGTGCGGGACAAAATAACCGTTTTCCGTGGAATGGCCCTATAGTATTGAGAACTAAATAAATCTTGAATAATTTCTTGCTCAGCATTTTAAGTGAATTTTTTCTCAAGTTCAAAGTAATAAACATTTTTTTTACAAATATACCACTTAATATATGTAAAGAAAATATATCTCACAACAGTTTAAACCATTGAAAAAAATTATGTATTGGGTCATTCAACGAAAAAGTATTCATTTTGTCCCGCAAGTGACGATTCATATATTTCATTGCAAAGTAATTATTAAAAAAAGTAATGAAGAAATACTTTGCTTAAGGAAACACACATTCGTTTGTAATTTGTTAAAAGCTAAAATTTTTATCATTACCCTTTTAAGTTATTATTTTTAATGAAATATATGAAACGACACGTGCGGGAAAAAATTACTGTTTTCCGTGGAATGGCCCTATAGCATTGAGAACTAAATAAATCTTGAATAGTTTCTTGCTCAGCATTTTAAGTGTAATTTTTCTCAAGTTCAAAGTAATAAACTTTTTTTTTTCAAATATACCACTTAATATAATGCTTTACTTAGTAATGAATGTGAAGAAGCTTATATTCTGTGGTGATGAATTGGACAATTGATTTATATCAAAGAGAAAATCCACGATTAGAGTGAGTCTAATAAATCTCTACTAGTTGACCAAGCACGAAGCAAGTGGGAGCAGTGGAAGGAAGGATTTTCTGATTTCAATGCAACTTCGGGATGCTTAGACTAAGGCAATGCGTATCAAAGCAACATAATAAATTGAAATTCACGCTTCTACTTCCTTGAAATGTTTTTTTTTTTAATTATACTTCGATTCAACGTGTTTAAATCAATACTTTGTTTTCTGATTTTGACAATAACAAAACTTTAGCTCAGAATCCTGAAATGAATTTATTTTACATCGTCATGGAATCTTGGGTTGGAATTCTGCTGAAGAAAAACAAAAACATTTAAACGATTTTTTTTTTTTTTTTTTTTTTTTTTTTGCCCAGATTCGAACTTACGTGCTTCCCAATCCAATATATATATATGGATATAATCTGTGCTATCAAAATTGGCAATAAGTGTTAAAACGAAATGCTCTGCAGGTATGCGGGATTAACCTCAAAACCACCCCCACCTCCGCTGTGTCTCTGGGAGTTTTTCCCTCAGACACCCTTTTCAGTCTTCGATGTTAGCACTATCTACAAGTCTGCATCAAATATGTTCTGTACCAGTAGGAAGAAACACACTTGATGAGATAAAGATCAAAATTAGAAAAGATTTATGTATGAATTTTGAAAAGATTTTTTAAAAATAAATTTCCTTCATCAGTGCAAGACTTTATAAACACCCTGTATGGTCTACTGACGTACAATTTCAAGTTGTAAGAGGGAAAAAAAGATTATAAATTTTGGATCCTACTTTTTGCTTCAATTTGAAATTTTGTAGCTATAGTAAATATACGTTGTTATTACGAAGGCATTTGTTCAATTAAAATTACTTTCTTGACATGTATCGTGTGAATTTCCCGTTCTTTCTCATTTTGAATTTATTATTTTTTTGAAATTGTTTGAATATCAAAATTTCAGTTGAAAGTAGTCATTTTAAACCTAAAATCCCAAAAAAAAGAAAGATAAAGAATAATGTCGTGTCCTAATATGTTGCAAGTGCAATAGGACATCAACGCAAGTCTCATTCTGTTTTATGCTTTATACTTTCTTATTTGCGTTATTTTCATGTTCAGACTACAAGAGCTCTAAAAATGCTCTTAAAATACAGATTAGACGTATTTTTGGTTTTAACTTGTCAGCTGGGTATGATGAAATACTTCCCCATACGCTGACTACTACTGCAATGGGCATGACGTAATATTTTGTCACACTGAGAAGATTTTCCTTTATAGTCCCCATTGTGAAAATAATTAAATAATGGTGTATCTTCGATTAAAAAGATTGAGAAAAAGACTAGTACCGTTTCAGCTGTCAAACTTAAAATGCTTGTTAAAATTATCCGAGGAGTGAATCATTGACGCATCTGATAGTCGATTGGCAGTTTGCTATGGACAAAAATGAAAACAAACGTATAAGCCCCGGAACCTAATTCGGAACCTGATATTAACAAACTTTATATGCGCTTTCAAGTTCCTATAAACGTTTTAACTAACAATTATTTCTGAGTGACTTTTTTGAACTGTAATTAAAAATCAAGCTTTTACGGATTCTCTATCTGTTTTAGATATTTTTGATTCTCTCTTGATCTAATAAAAGGAAAATTCGGAAATTCAAAATGAAAGTGCATCCTTTTCAGTAAAATTACATCCCTATCAACATTCAGTTTGATTTGGCACAGCAAAATATCATTCAAATGATGCCTTACTCTTTTATTTAGCTGAAACTCTTATTTAACTTCATTGTCATTTACTGTAAATCGCAAATTGGATTACCATGCAAAATTATGAGGTCGTCTGTGGCATCTTAAGCGACTCCTAGGCTATTCATTGCGTTGTTGAAAAGAGCGTGCGAAAATTTTGATATGGATAATTTGGCTAAAACTCGGCGCTCTAGTTTTCCTTTTGGGCTTGCGAACCCCTAGAGAGCCACAAAGCAGCGAAGGCAAAATGAGCCCAACACCCACGCGTGCTGCAAGAGAGAGCTAACTTAGTTTCACTCAGGCAAACTGAAACATTTTATTCGGGTTGTGAAAGCTTTCCGAATCCCAGGTGACCAGTTAAACTGAAAAGTTAGCCCAAATAAGTAGGCAATAAAGCTTAATCTGAGCTGGCGTCTAAATCGTAGAATGGATGCGATGATAGTAGTCTTCTTTTTCTCTTCTATAATACGTTTTGATATTACGTGATATTTTTGTTTCAGTAATATTTAAAGATGTCTTTTATTTAAAGTTAACTTAGACGTGCGGGTGTGATTGACCTCGATAACTTTTTGCAATAATGTTTTGTTTTTATGAGTGTGCATTTTATGTGACAAAATTGTATGTTTTCCCCTAGAAGCATCTGCCCAAAAATAATCTATGATGGGGTTTGCTGGAAACTGAATTTTCGGCTATTATAATGCTCACAAATCTGTGTACAGGATTCAAGTTTGCTAACAAGCGTAATAACTGGTCAAGCAAAAGTAGTTCTAGTCTTTAAAACGAGCTGATGTGTACCTCACATGACTTCCTTTTACTCTTATTTAATGTCATTTTCCCATTATTGGTGATTTTAATGTAATTCTATAGTTTACTCTCTAAATAACACCAACAGTGACCAAATTGAAACCAAATGTTAAAAAAAATTTAAAAATAAATAAATAAAATAAATAAATAAATAAATAAAAATCGCCAAATTTGTTGCCAAGTTGACGGCAAAACTTAGCGACCAAAAGACTGGCGATATATCGCCAAGTGTCAGCCAAATTGTATCATCACTTGAGTTTACATCGAAATTAACAATGATTTCCCCCCAAAAAGGAGCAAAAGACCCCCTTAGAAACACCTGAATGCAAACAAAAAGGGAGTTGAACAACTAGACCCCACTAGACGTCTACGTAAAAAATTTCAACCTTCTAGGACATACCGTTCTTGAGTTATGCAACATACATCCGCATATACGCACATACATATATACGTACATACAGACGTCACGAGAAAACTCGTTAACTAACTCGGGAATCGTCAAAATGGATATTTCGCGTGTCTATACATTCTTAGACACTTTTCCACGTGTGGTCAAGTCGAAAAAAAAAAACTCAACATTCATTCGGGGGTGAGCAACATGGAAATTAAGATCGATTTTTAAGTGAAAATTTTTTCGCGAATACAATACTTCCTTTTTGTAAAAGGAAGTAAAAAGAATGTGTTTCCTGTTGTCCATTCCCTTTACAGTCATACAAGACAGTACCTACTAATGTTTCCTAATTTTTCAATAAAGTTTAAAATCTGATCATTCATTCTTACCCTGACCACTATAAAAAAAATTCTCTAGACAAATTTTAGACACCCCCCCCCCCCCCAGCGTCTCTTTTACTAACTATCCAGAGTTATAATGCATTTTGTAAGTGTACTCTTTATTGGTCTCAAACACTACTGTATTCTTGTTGTCTGAACATTTCAAATGTATATTTATTCAATAATTTTCTTTTTCTTAAAATTCTGTCAAAACATTGTCAACAAAAAATGTTTTTTCTCTAACTTTTTCTCAATAATCACCCTCTGTAAAAAAAATGCTTGAATGACTTAAACTAAGAGTGATCTGTCTCCAGGGCCCTACTCAACCGGTGAACCACATCTGTGGTAGGTATGGGGGACCCTGGGGTGTAATGTAATGTAATGACCACTTTCAATATCGAAAATCTATTGTACAATTTAAAAATAAATATGTTAATCTATAAAAGGCCATGGTTTATTTTTTACTTCCTTTTACAAAAAAATAAGTATTCTATTCGCAAAAATCTTTTCACTCAAAAAATCGACATTGATTTCCATTTTACTCACCGTCGAATGAATATTGAGTGTGTTTTTTTTTTTTCGACTCGACCATAAGTGGATAAGTGCCTAAGAACGTATAGACACGCGAAATATCCATTTTGACGATTCCCGAGTTAATTACAACGAATTTTCTCGTGACGTGCGTATGTATGTCACATAACTCAAGAACGGTAAGTCCTAAAAAGTTGAATTTTGGTACGTAGACTCCTAGTGGGGTCTAGTTGTGCACCTTCCCTTTTGGTTGCATTCGGGTGTTTTTAAAGGGATCTTTTGCCCCGTTTTGAGAGGGGGAATCATTGCTAATTTCGTTGTAACTTCAAGTGGTGTTGTAATTTGGCGGACACTTGGCAATATATAGCCAGTCTTTTTGTTGCCAAGTTTTGTCGCCAACAATTTCGTGATTTTTTTAAAATCTGTTTCAATTTGGCCACTGTTGTTGATGTTTAGAGAGTAAACTGTTGAATCACATTAAAATTTGCAGTAATGGGGAAATGGCATTGAATTGGAGTAAAAGGAAGTCATGTGATGCACACATCAGCTCGTTTTTAACTTGAGCTGCATGTATACATGTATGTATGTATACATGATTTTCTGAGTTTTTAAAACAATGCAAAAGGGGAAAATGCTCAAACAAAAAGTATGCTTGAAAAAAAAAACGTTTTGAGCCTGTTGAGAAATGACAATATACAGTGGCTCCCAAAAGTGTTCGTACATCTACGACTTTCAGCGAAATCGGCCCCTATCCATTGGTTAGAATTAATATTTCGGAATAGGTATTTAATTACAAGAACTATGATCAATTTTTAACAAAACTATAAGAAAAGTTTTTAAAAAATATTAAAACTTAATTTTTTTAAATAAAAAACCAAAAAGTGCCGGAAATTTTATCTCACAAAAGTCTTTGTACACTTTAAAAAGTGTCCATATATTATTGAATAATCCAACTTTTTATTAAGTTATTAATTAGTAGAATATCACAGGGGCGGCATTTCAGCATTTCGTTTGGGGGGTCGAGTTTTTTGCATTGAGAAGGAATAGATGGAGAGAGTGCAACCCTACTATCCCGATACAGCAAGCAACAGTACCATGTGACATGGGGAGCAATTTCGAGTTGACTGTAACCGCTAAAGAAGTTTTCTTTAGCTGAAGCCATGCATGATAACAACCTTTAACTGTAGAAGGGAAAAATTAGATTTATAGTAATAGTACAGTATTCTAGCACTGTAAACTGTGAGGAAAAACCACACCAGGAGGTCCAGTAACTTTTCCCTAGCATGTACGAATGTTTTTTACTTCTAAATAAAGAAAAAATTATATTTATATGCATTTAACGAGTACATATTCCACAGTTGCCTGTAATTTTTAAATTTTTGTACTTATTTTATCTATAAACGTTATAAAACATTGTATATCTTGAGTGTAAATAACATTTTAGTTCCATAAAAAAACTTTTTACTTAACTAGTAATTATTTTAACGGCTCTTAAGCATTTTGTGTACATTTGCGTTGTTGGCGAGTATCTTCTCGCCAAGCTCCTGTGAACACCAGATGTGCAAGAATAAAGATCTGCTATTTTTTTGCTTCAATTTAAATACTAGTATGCCTGCGTATGAAATATTTCAAAACATTGATTACAATACATATGAATCCATAAATTTTCAGTCAATAACAGAACACTTTAAACTATTTGTACATGCCCGTCATTTCAGGGAATAAACATCAAAATACATGAAAAATGCAATTACATTATATTTTAAAATCCGGAAAGAAGTGTGGAGAGGGTGTTTGAATGATAGGCCTGTATTTGTATCAGTTATTTATTTATTTATTTATTATTATGCAGTAAAGGAGTTGGAGCCAGAGTTGCTCTGATTTGTAGCCCTGACTTCATAATAAGCGCCGTCGCGTCGTCTGAAAAATATTTAATGCCAAAAGAGCGATTGCGTGCTAAAACGCGACAACTTCCCAGCCAAACAAGTCACCTGACCTGGGAAACATTGAGTCCCAAGCTTATTTCACTGAGACATTTGCTATGGCTCCCTCCATTTGTATTCCTTCTCAATGGTTTTTTGAGCATGAATTTCCTCAGTACGGTATAAAATACATATTGGTTAACAGGAAGTGATAATAAAATGGTTTTAATGTTAAGAACAATAAAGCAATATTGAAGTTGAGACACAAATGTTATCTACTATAAAATGACTGTTCTGATTGAAATAGTCAAAAAAGAATGGAAGCAAGAAAGTTATATTAAAAAACACATTTCCTTCAAATTCCGCTCTTTAAAGTAACAAAGAAAACTTTTTAAATTTGGCTAGTATTTATTTAGCGTCATTAAAAAGTATGGTCGCAATTCACAAAACAATTCCTCTTTTCTCAAGCTATAAATTTTACTTATAAGTGTAATATTTTCTTTTTCGGTTTCTATAACAGATCTACATAATATTGAACACACCAATGATAAATATCAAATCCTGTCTCAATTTCTTGAGAAACTGAGCTGATCATTTTATTCAAAATAGTGATTTAATATTTTGACTAAAACTTCGTGTGGTTTTGTCACCTCTTTTTCGTTGGCATACAGTAAAAACTGTTATGGAAAGTTCTGTCAAAGTTTTACACTTTGTTCAAAGGCTCAAGCATGCATTATTGCGAAAATTACTAAGAGTTTCAAATATCAATCCAAGAATTAAGGTTAGCGGATTGAAATTTTTGTGATAGAGTGTAGCATTGTTCAAAAAACGCTCCGCAGTATAAATAAAGTAAACAGAAATTCAAACGAAGTCATACATATTTAAATGACATCAGATTTCCTATCACTGAAAAGGTCGCTTTCCAGTCATTCTTCCAGGGGGCTTTTATAGATTTAATTTTGTATACCATCGTGTGTCACTCAAAGATTGTCGAGTAAAGAGCCTCAAGATATATTTGTTAATGTATTTTGTGACGTGGGATGTTTTTCGTAAAGAGCATATCTTTACAAAGAGTTTCTAAGAAAGCATATAATGCATCGAGTTGCTAAAATGTTTCTAGTACAAGGAATCAATGAACACCTATTAGCTAAACATTAAGTTATAATGTGAGCATAAAAATTTATGTAAAATGACATGGAGTTTACTCGTAAAAATTGCGCAGTCTAAACACTGTACGGACATCTCATAGAAGATGCACTATCATAACATAGAGTACACAATTTTGAAATATTTAACCCATATGAAGAGATTACTTCTTTAGTTAAGGCTAGCAATTATTCTCCATATGTTTTTTCTGTTCTTAAAATGCAAGCAAATAATTTTCTAAGTTATCTAAATTGAATTTAGCCATTCTTTTTTTATTATTCTTAGTGAAAAATTTGAGGGTGCAACCGCCCCCTCTCGCTCCCCCTATTTGCCGCCCCTGGAATATCATGCAGTATCAACAACACCTTTTAAACGGCTGGGAATAAATTTCATTCTTTTTTCTTTCTTTTTTTTTTGCGTAATTTCTTAGTAAGTGTTCAACCACACTTTGAGTCTTACTGTTTCTAGCTCTATTTTCGTTTTAAAGTCGTATTTTCGTAAACTAGCTACCAGATATCTCTAAATATATTGCATTAAGTTCAAATCTGGAGATGAGGGGGTATTTTCTGAACTTTAGGACAATTTTCGAGGCACTAGACGCAAACGTTGAAAACCGTGGGCTTCTTATCGTTATCTTGATTTTAAAAAAAAGTTGTTTCCAATAACCAAATTTTTGGCTAAGAGTTCAAAATAGGGTTTTAAAATATTTAAAGGAACGGCATAATTCATTATTTCATCAAAAAATTCCAAACTACCAAGTCCTGATGCTGATATGCACCCTCACACTATAACACTTCCACCGTCCTGATTAACTGATTCAACTAAGTTCTTATGATTAAGTTCCAATTTTTTTCTTCCACTTACAATTATACAACAATTTTAATTTAACCAAAAATGTTGAATTCATTTTTATCTGTAAGTAAGACGTAATTGTAAAACGTTTTAAGCTTATTTATCATTGATTTTGCGACGAAAATCGTAAGCTTTCTGTTTTTCGCACAACCAAGAAAATTTCTGCGGGAAGAGATCCCATTTAATCCAGCTAATCAGAGAACAATTTTAGTTGAAAATTAAATGTAAAAATTTTCATTTAACTCCGCAGAAACAGTTACAGCACTCAAATGTGCATTTTTCATATTTTTTTTTTTTTTTTTTTTGATTTTAAATCTCCGATCACGCTTTGTTAACTTTGCCAGTTGACCTTTTCTTACCTTGTTTTCGGTCCGATTCTTTTCTTTAAAGCATTTTATCTGGCCCTTTATTATGGAATGGTATAAATTATCTATTTTTCAGACATTTTAAACCAGAGGAAAAAAATCAAATTTCGAATGGTGTTTGTTGTTTTTTACGAATACCAGCCATTTTAAAGTAATAAGCACAATATCAAGGAATAAATAAACAAAAATTAAAGTCAAATGACTTTTAAGCTTCAATACCATACAAAAATATTAAATAAACGACGTATAATAATTTTAATCATGAATTTATTCGAAAATATTTGAGTGTACAATGACTTTTGTGGCGTGTTATTTCACTGTTTCTTCGTTTTTTGACCCATTTCAAAAAGAACAGTCAATATTTTGAAAAAAACTACTGGGTTGTATTTAAAATGACATAGGAATGATGTGAAAAAATATTGGACTTCATATTCAAGTTCAGTTTCGCGTTATTTTGGTTTTACTAAAAAATTTCAAAGTGTACGAACACTTTTGGGAGCCACTGTATAATTTAAGGTACACGTGACTTAGTTTTGATATACAGAAAGTTATTTTCTTAAAGTGTTTGTCTCGTTTCTGAGTTTCCGCATTGACTTATTTCACTGGAGCAATAAAAACATGTCACAGTAGAATTTCTTATCGCGAATCCTGAAGATTAAAGGAGAACCGGTGTTACTTATCGCTTCAAAGATAGAATTCCATGCACAGAGAACAAAATAACAGATTAAATTAGACGTTAGTTTTGCACTTATGGTAATACTTTAGAAAATATTCAGGCATAAAACGATATAAAGCATTATTAACATGCTAAGCACAGTGAAATGAGTAAGTACATTTTTCTTTGCTCTTTTTCCAGTTTCAAACTGTTTCGGTTGAAACAGTGCTGTACATCCAGCTGTGCGATTGAAGATATTTAAAACTAGAAAATTGCCCGTCAAAGTATGACGGGTGAAAATTGCTTCCACATTCGAACGAAGCAGTTGCTTGTTTGGTGATATTTTGATATTGAAATTTTAACCCTCACTCTAGTGGATTACTCACAACTCCAGTAGATAGTGTTCACTGTTGATCCCTTTTTCGTTTCTTCATTCTCCTAAAATGAGTCTTACCAGTAAAACAGTTAACTTACCGGATCCAGTTCAGCCTCGTCAAAATAAAGCATTTCCCAGCACGTCAAATATTACCAAAAATGTTATCAAATTATCATGCCGTGGCACGAGTTTTAATGTTGGTGACGTCAGGAGTGTTTCGCGATCAGAGAACGGGAAAATCTTAGCTCACTGAATACATAATAAAAAAAGTTAGAAATCAAGAATAACTCAAAATATCCTTTCATCTTAGTGATTGAAAAGATGTTATAAATACTATTTATACTACGAAATAATATTCATTCGAAACGATCATATGTGCGGGTTTATGGCTTTATACACCGAAATAGCGTATAGGCCCAACCCTATCTTATAAAACACCTTATAATAACAACCGGTAATAATATTCATTTAAGATTTGTTTTAATTTTATTTATTTACTTATTTATTTATTTTGAACAGCGTATGAGGCAGCCATTTTTCAGCTAACTAGATTCTTTGTAATAAAAATCTTTAAGAGTGTTGTCATTAAAGGCCATTGTTAAAAAAATATTCAAAAGTACTTTTCTTTTACATTACATTTGTCAATATATAAAAGAAATAAATAAATACCATCGTTCAACAAAATAACAGGAAGACCATAACAAGATTAAAAGGCTCAAATTTACAATACATTGTGTCCTTTTTTTTTCAACCTGGTCTTTTAACGTTGTTATCGTTTTATCATCAATATATTTATGTTTAAAGTAGGGTTTGTTGGGGTAAGTAGGACTCCTTTTGAGAACAGTTCGTTTTTAAAACCTTATACAAAAGTTTTGAAACAAAAATAAAATTAAACGTATTGTCTTATTTTATCTTGGACATTATTAATAAACAAAAGTTCATCATTATTTTCTAAAATAATGCTTTAAATATTCCTAACGATCATACTTTTTAAAAAATCGGATGAATGTCCCACTTATCCCTTACTATGGGGTAAGTGAGACATCCATCCGATTTTTTAATCCTTCCGATTCACCACCCTTTTATTTAAATTTAAATGAAGCATATCTAAAAAGGGGGTAAGGGGGTCTTACATGATAAAGTATCAACATTTTTGGTGTGAGTAATTGTTTTGTAAATGCATCCATTTGTGAAATATTTACTGTCTTTTTAATCTGTATCATGGAAAATTTTAAAACGAAAATCAAAACAATTTCATTTGTGAAATTTATTAAAGCCTATAGGTGTAAATTTTACTTTTACATATAAAGGTGTGTTTAATGAACGTAATACAGTTGATTAAGACCAATTTGAGTAAATTAGCCAAAACTAAGCTGAAAAAGAAATTTGAAGCACTAAATGACTGCGTCTATTTAAAGATGGCTAAGGAAGAACCATTATAGCTCCATTCCAACATCATCTGCAGAAATCCCACTAAAAAGTGTCACTATTTCTATTCGTTCTTGCAAATTCAACAGTATTTTAAATTTGTATCATCAACTTCCAACATTAGACCTACTGAAATCTTAATGGTTTTCTTTCATGTATGTTTCACAAATACATAACCACCAGTTTTACCAGTTTTTGTAGCTAAACCATCTACTCCTACTAAGCCATCATAGTTATCCTATATTTCACTAATACAAATATTTAATCAGAGTTGCTTTTGGTTTTGAAATCCCCATTATTATAGGGGGACCCACTTACCCCATAGTGAGGGGGCCTTTGCCCCTTATAGCAAAAATTTAAAGTTTGACTCCTCTTCTTAAACACTTATTAATAATATTTTCTATAAAAACTCTTGTTGTATGAACTTTAAGTTAAGCTACGTGAAAACACAATTATCATAAAACAATATAAAAAACTAACCTGGAAACACTTCTTTGAAAAATGTTGCTCGAACTCGCAAAAAAAAAAAAAAAAAAAAAAAAAAGTTTTTTCAGATTCTTCTTTCTTTTTTTTTCCCACTAAGTATTATGATCTAGAAAGAAAAATTCCACGAAACCCAAATATGCGTAAAAACAAACATCGTGATGAAATTTAACATGATCAGTGCGAAAAAGCTTGA
>NC_072732.1:79486518-79661715 GCF_026930045.1 Uloborus diversus | reverse complement strand
CAAGAAGATTTTAAGGATTATCTATCTAATCAGTACATTAGTAAAGGAAAAGATGATGGAATTTAAAGACGAAACAAATTTTATTTTCGTCCAGCTAAATTACAACAGGGTAGTTCTGTATACAAAAGATCAGTGTAGTGGAAGATCTTTATCTTTGGTGGAAAGAACAAAATAGGCAATATATGAAGTTTAAAAAGTTTTTGTTCAGGAGATCGGGCCGCTATTCGGTCGGAGTTGGCTTCGCACATTGATCGGCTGGATTACAGTAACGTGGTGGCTTGGCGACTTTGGCTATAAACAATAGAGTTGCGTGATCATTTGTTTATATTTTAAAGCAGCTTTTAATGTAACTTATTGTAATTTTTTGTTTATTTGGCGAAATATTTCAAATTGCAAAGAATTGGTTTTTCGTTTTTAAAGAGCTTTTAGTCATTTCAGTTGAAGAATGTGTTTATTTTACATCGGGAGGGGGGAGGGAGGGATGAGTGATTTTCGCTTAGAGAACTGTTTTTACCTTTATCATTTTTCTAAACGATATCCTTTCAATTGTTTTATTCTTTTTCATATGGGAGATGTTGCAGCGGGATTTCCCATTTGTTCTAGATGGGTAGTTAGAGTTTTACGCTTGATATCTGAGGACGCTTTTTAGCCTTTGAGTATGGCTGAAGGAACAAACCATTAAGTATGGGAGAAAAAATAGTTAATAAAACAACTGCTCAGTGGGCATTAGATAAATCAAGTTGTAATAAATATACGCAGTCTGTCACCATAGCAGCTTAAAACATTTTTTTTAACCTATTTTTTTCAACAGAAGGGTTCAAACACTTGGATGGTTTATTGAAATTTTTTGTCTTTTCAATTTACAAAGTTTGAACAGAACAACGTCTGTCGGGTCCTCTAGTTCAATTATAATTTCAGACTAAGTATATGGTTACTCATAAACGGTCTGACAGAGTTGAAATTAATAAAGTAGAGAGGGGGGGGGAGGGGGTTAAACGCCTTCAATCAAGCTCAAAATTTGTATGGAAATTTAGTTCTAAAATTAGTATTACTAAATCAAACTCTAGCAATATGTGTCGCTTTAGTATAAAAACTTAGTTATTTGAGTTTTGTTTCGATAACATTTTTCCGAATTAATTGTTTAGTACCTAAATAAGTAAAGGAAAAACGTATATGAACTTAGGGCAAGTTGTTCCAAGGTTAACAATACAATATATGAGATTAACAAAGTTTCAAGAAAAGCAACTTGTTGAAAGTATCTCTAAAAAAAGAATTGTAAAAGTACTGAAATTCTGTCTGTGCCAAGTGTGGGTCCAGGAGACATATATCTATTACTGAAAGCCCCGGGAATTTGCACCTTTTTTTTTACTTTGAATTAATTTTTTGTACTTTTTTAAGCTAGAATTTCATAAATTGCTTGTTGAAAAGAAATAAATTTTCCTGCACCCTTTAACACAGAGTTGGCCGAGTTGGACCCAATGGATTTTTTTGAAAAAAACCCATTATTTAGCCCACTTTTGGGTTCTGTTTATCCCCTCTATCTGTTTATTTTTTTATTACCACCTGTCCTCCCATTATCACCTTTCTTTGAAGTGATTCTTTAGTTATCACTAAAAAAATTCTACACAATAAAAATTACTGTCCCATTATTTCCAACCCTTCTTTTTAGTCCCTTCTAGAATATCGATAAAGCAAGTTATTTCATGCTGTAAATAAGCTTAACTTTTTCTGGTTCGTGCAAGAAAAATTCTGTAGTATCAGTATCTATCCTGTCAGGCAGTCCAACGTTTCTGATTAACTGAATGTTGCTTTATTTGGCAGTCCATTAAAATCAAAAGATGGCAAGTGAAAAAAGATTAGCACTACCAATTTATGAAAAGATAGACATTGTAAATGAGTTGCAAAGCAATTCTGTTTTAAATTTACATATGCATTTTTTATTTTCCCCCATTTTACTTATTTACAGTTGTTAGGAATAATGGTTAGGTTAATACGAACAAATTCGTGAATTTTTAGCATTTTATAGCTCAACTGTTTTTATCACATTCTTTTTATCCTTGAGTTGGGCGGAGATTTTAATATTTTCCTAAATTTAATGAGCTTTTTACTGAATCTTTTTTACAAGAAGGGGAGCACAATTTTTTATTTTGTTCTAATTGTAACATGTATTTTAATCTGATTCTTCTGAACAGGCACTTTAAATTTTCGCCAGCCAAGTATGTATGATTACAAAACAATCTTGGAGGGTTGGTGAGCCACAGGGAGCGGAGCCCCTAGTAATTTGGAAAAAAAAAAAAGGTTGAAGCATGTATTTATTTAAGAACTAATTAACAGAACTGTTAAAACGATCAGTTGTTTTCTAAAACGTACAAAAAATTGAAATTTTTTTTTATTTTTCAACATATGATAATTTGAACTAAAAGGTTAACATTACCTTTCTAGTACAAATACATGTAGTAAGTAGAACAGCTAATAAATGTAAATATAGTAAAGTAAATTAAAATATAGTAAAGTAAATTATAATGGGTCAATCCATTTGAAATCACCCAAAAAGAGTAAAATTTGTTGCTCAACATTTTTGATTTTCCTGATTCTTTTATCATGGATTACCTATAGGTAGACATTAACAAAACTGCAATTGAAAAAAATTTACTAGCTATATTTTTTATTTGGCATCCATTTTTAAAATGGCAATTTGGCAAATTTGACAAAAAACAGAGTTTGCGAAAAATTGTATTGCCGATTCATTTTTAAAGATATCAAAATAATTTAAAAACCAGTGTGTTAAGCATAAAATGTCCTTTAAATAGACCATATTTTTATTTTCCTATCATGGAGGAAAGTCAGTTAAACTCTTTCTCTAAAAATTCGAAAAAAAGTTAACAATCACTAATTTTTGAGAGCGTAAATTTTTAGGAAGGAAAAGAGACTCAGCAATATTATTTTATTTCTGTGTTCGAGTACTCATAGTACTACCAACAGCATAAAGTTTAGTCTTTAGAATAAACTAGTTTTTTTTCTACGGCTTTTCAAAAATGTCCAAAAACACGTTAATGCCAATTTTCGTAGGTCAATATCTGAAAAGGGACTGAATGAAAAAAAGTGAAAATTTTATAAAATGTTCTTAATACTAATAAGAATATCTCACAAAAAAATTATGACTGATATTCAACTACGTTTTGAGTTATAGAGTTGTGAATTTCAATAAAAATGTTACCTTTTTAAATACACTCATGCAATGCTAAAGTAACAACTATAGGCTTAAAATTATTTAAACTGGCAAAGTTAGTTGATGCTTAAGTCAATAAAGTATCAACACATTGTTCATTTCTTCTTTTTTAAAAATACAGGACTGTAGTAGTAGTACTACCGGTAAAATGCTTGAACTTGCTCATATGTTTTATATACTACACTGTCACAAACTATAACACACACTAATGTTTTTCTATATATCTTTATGTAAAACTTGTAACTACTTGGCAGCTGTAATTTTGATTAAAGAGTTAAACAAATATGATATCTCATTGCACAGTTTATCAGTTATGTTTTGTGTTCTTCCAGACATTGTTGTGAGCTCCAATGAAGTAACTTTACGTACTATTTTTTTTGCGGGTACCCAAGCAGTATCATTTTTTGACAGTTGAAAGGCAGTTTTTGGTCCAGAAGGATGAAAGAAATGCACCAAAATATCATTGTTACCTTCACTTTTGTCTTCAACTTTTCCAAGCCACCACTTCTCATCGTATATACAGGCAACAAAGTCATTATTTGTGAAAGACGACACATTTGTAAATAATATTGAAGTCTGATGATCATCAAATCTCGAGCCTGTGGAAGTAACAAAGCACCTTATTTCATCGTTACTTAAGGGAACATATCTGTGATAGCCTCTTGTACCTTTCACTGTTAAACAACATTCAAATCTCTCGGTCAGTGTTGTTTCCATTCGCTCAATTTCAGCTGAAGAAACATATACATATTTGATTCCAGTAATGTTGTTCCGACAGTATTTAAACATGTCTTGTGGAGTCAGGATTTGATCTGTATAAGGTCTTTGGAGGGATGCTCGTGTTACTTCTCGCTTTATTGTTCCGCCAATCCCATCACAAGAGTTCTTCCCATGTGATGAGGCAAAGAAATTCCACTCGGCTTGCACACCATAATCGTTTTTGTGTTGGCAGACATTCACAAAGTTTTTCTTATTTTTGTATTGGCTGCTTGCGCCATCGCTGAAATACACAACAATTTCAATATTTGGTATAATTTTCTTGATTTCCCTGATGAGGTGCTGTTGAAATGTGTACACAGCAGTTGTATTATGATCGAGGTGGTCGCTAATAACACAAATAGATTTGCAACTCACCGTTCCTTCCTTTTTGTAGTATATTACAACGGATGAAGACTTGCTTGTGTATTAGTCCAATGAAAACTTTGTATTTCGTCCTGCACTGTGAATGTGAAGTTTTCTGCAGAATCACCAATCACTAAACAGTGGTTATCTTCCAAGTTTTCTTTAGTTTCCCTGAAATGTTTAGCTTGAACTTTTGATATAAAATGATGGGATTTTAAAAGAGTAAGCTTATCAATAAGAGAATGCAGAAACTCTTCACTGGACATTACTTGTGTTATGAGCTCAGCTCTATCGGTTTGCACCCATTGTTTGAAAGCAACTTCATCAGGCAGATTGTCAATTTGATTTTGTAAGAGATCAAGCAGGGTATCTGGTCCAGGACATTTTGAACAGGTGTCAAGCATACATTTTTCATTTTCAATATCACATACCATGAAAGCTATGAGGTCTTTATAATTTAAATTAAGCTTTGCTCCTTCTATCATAAGCTTTGTGTTTTGGTGATGTTTGCAAACACATACACTATGAGTTCCTGATGAACCCGGAAGAACGCACCACTTTGGTCGGAAAGCGCAAAACATAGAGCGACCAATTTTGTGATTTGGATATTTCTGTTTATATATGCTGTAGAATTCGTTGAGTGAGAGAAGAATTAACCTTTTCTGTTTTTGCACCTTGACATTGTCAATCATAGTTGAAACATATTCCTTTTTACCAGGGCATAAGCGACTATTTTCGTCATCTTCGTAAAACTCTTTAACACAGTTAATAATAGCTTCACTTATTCGGTTGCCCTGTCTTTTTGAAAGATGTGGCAAAATACCTTGATCCTTTACTAGCTGCCTAGTTAACTTTACCATGTATTCAGATGCACCAAAGTCCTCAACTATTTTTTTCTTTGACCATGAGCTTGGCAGTAGACTAATTATCTTAATTTTATCATCTTTACTAGACACTTTGAATTTTTCTTTTAGTTTAGTAATGAGTGCATAGTACTCACTAATTGAAGTATCTGTTTCATTTAAACTCTGTGTTTCTAAGTCATTATGGAAAGATTCATCCAATTTTCGCTTGACTGTGCTTGTAATTTTATCAGTTTTTCTTTGCAAAGCTGACAGTCGTTGTTCTGTGTTAAGCTTTGTTATTTTACATAAAGGAGACAATTCCAAAGTTTCACAAATGGATTCCAATTGATACAACGGATTCTCCTCTACTAATTCAAAAGGACCAGGAAGAAATTCAGGATCATCCTCAGCATTATTTTTTTCATCTTCGGGCAGTTTTTCTACAAAAATTTTTGATGCGCAATTTGAACATAGAGCTTGTCCAGGAATTAGTTCAATGTTCATATTTTTACTTTTGGAAAGGTGTTCAATTAGTATTTTACGCAAACCGTTTTTGATTGGCCTTTTGTGGCTACCAAATGGGTCACAGCATTTTTTCCCAAAAATGTGGTTGTACTTGTGTAAATATTTATCTCTGTGGTAATGACAAATATTAGTAATTTCATTTGAAATTCTTAATTTTAGCAAACATTGTTCTTCAGATGGCAAGTCACATACCTTGATCAACTCTTTAGGTACTTCTTTGTTGTAGTGTTGTTTATGACACTGTTCACTTATTAGTTCACCCACAAAACAACTCATACCGAATACTTAAACAATCGATTAAATTCTTGAAAGCTAATATTAGGTGGATTTAAAAAAGCACAATAATGCAAACAGAAAAATACAATTCCAAAACTACACTCTAAAGCAGGACATGTTCACTAGTCAAATAACTATCACCAACTGAACCTCATCCATACCAAAGCATGTCACCTTGGAGTCTAGACTTGTGAGCACCAGAAAAGATCTTGACTGTACAAGCAGTTGCAGACTACTTTTTTTTTTTTTTTTTTTTGCCTCTCTTACACCAATAGATTTAAACCCCAAAAACCATAAAAAATAAACAAGAAAAACAAAGATTGGCAAATGAATGCTTGAGTCAGATTTACTGAACAAGTAAATAACCAAAAAGGAGAGAAGAAAGTGAAAAATCCATGCTTTTGACAACAGTATCTTTCGAATTCTTCCATGGCAAAAATAGCCATTATTTCTTTCTTTTTTTTTTCATCTGTTCTTTGATATACCAGTAAAAGCAAGAAAATTTAATTTAAACTAGAGTATATAAATAATTTTATCCCATGTCATTATTATGTTTTCATGATAGAACGATTTTTATTAAAAGAAATATAAACTTTTTAAAATGCTAGAATTGCTCAAGAATATTTAATTGGATACGTTAGATAATATGAAAGAAATCAGTGTTGATGGTGGATTCTACTAAAATCAGATCATCTATTACAAGGCTCTTGTTTAGATCATTACCTGCATTTAAAGATAGATTAAAAAAAAAAAAGAAAGAGAAGAAAACCACACAACACTTCACAGAATTAAAATTTTTCTTCCCAGCTGCTGTGGTGAATATTAGCTTAAGATGCTTTATGGGCGAGTTGTTGTTGTTTATATTAACAAATGTTTTTGGCAGTATTATATATTATAACTTAAGCTGCATTTAAATATAAACTAAGTAAATTATTTTTAAAACTCTAAATAATAATTTATTGACTTAAGCATCAACTAACTTTGCCAGTTTAAATAATTTTAAGCCTATAGTTGTTACTTTAGCATTGCATGAGTGTATTTAAAACGGTAGCGTTTTTATTGAAATTCACAGCTCTATAACTCAAAACGTAGTTGAATATCAGTCATAATTTTTTTGTGAGACATTCTTATTAGTATTAAGAACATTTTATAAAATTTTCACTTTTTTTCATTCAGTCCCTTTTCAGATATTGACCTACGAAAATTGGCATTAACGTGTTTTTGGCCACTTTTGAAAAGCCGTGGAAAAAAAACTAGTTCATTCTAAAGACTAAAACTTATGCTGTTGGTAGTACTATGAGTACTCAAACACAGAAATAAAATAATATTGCTGAGTCTATTTTCCTTCCTAAAAATTTACGGTCTCAAAAATTAGTGATTGTTAACTTTTTTCCGATTTTTTAGAGAAAGAGTTTAACTGACTTTCCTGCATGATAGGAAAATAAAAATATGGTCTATTTAAAGGTCATTTTATGCTTAACACACTGGCTTTTAAATTATTTTGATATCTTTAAAAATGAATTGGCAATACAATTTTCCGCAAACTCTGTTTTTTGTCAAATTTGCCAAATTGCCATTTTAAAAATGGCTGCCAAATAAAAAATATGGCTAGTAAATTTTTTTCAATTGCAGTTTTGTTAATGTCTACCCATAGGTAATCCATGATAAAAGAATCGGGAAAATTAAAAATGTTGAGCAACACCGACTGGGTGATTTGAAATGGATTGACCCTATAGTAAAGTAAAATACAGTAAGTGTAGTGTAATATAGTGAAATTTTTTCCTTCCTCAGTGGCATGACAGCCCTGGGTGGGCCAGGCCTTCTCAACAATTTTTTTCCATGCCTCTCTTTTTCTTTTGGCAATGGCTTGCCAATTTTTCACTTTTATTGTAGAAAAATCCTTATTAACCCATATTATAGTAAAAATGCATAGCTTCATTTGCTAATAAGCTGTAATAATTAGTTTAGTTACTGTTAGGAAATGCCAAGGGCAGCGAAGAGATTTTCTGGCATTTTCCGATATTCTGTCTTTTCATATATTTCTTTCTAAATAAAATCTTCCTCCTTTTCCGATTTTCAACTAGTTTTACCGGCCAAAAGCATTTTCTCAACTGCAGCCAAGCATTTACCTTTGCTCCTTCTTCAAATGTAATTCTAGTCGATAATACCGAAAAATAAAGAAACAGAAGACAGCAGAGCCTTCTGCAAATCAGAGTGAAAGACTGGCTCCATCTTCCCTCAAATAAGGCTCCAATAAAATAAAAAAAAAAGTCACGGATGAACCAGTAACATTCAAAAGGTCCTTTGAAAGTGTAGAAGCTTTGAATATCGTACTTTCGCAAGGTTTTTTGATGAATTGTTCGATAATACCTTCTGCATGCATTGTTGAAATTTTTGGATTTCTGACCACTCTCATCCTTGCAAATGCTACACTTTGGTCATGGAAGTAAGCGTACAAGTTGTTATTTACAGAGTTTGATCATTAGTCAGGCAGAAAATGTTTTTGATCTGGGTCTTTAAATCAAGATTTCAAGTTTAGTTAACAGTGTAGCATTGCAAGTAACAAAGCCAAGGGAATGCTTGGGTCAAGATCTAATTCAAACAAATCTAAGAAGGTTATTCTGCCTTTATATATGGTGTTTGGTAAGACCTTATTTGGAGTATTTTGTCCAGTTCAGGTCTCCTTATCTGAGGAATAATATTCCTTTATTGCAAGGGGTTCAAAGAAGGGCTACTAGACTAGTAAGGGGACTTTCAGATTTAGATTATGATGCCATACTTAATATGGATAACCGGGAGCAAAGGAGAGTCGACATTATTCAGTTGTTTAGATTTATAAAAATGAGAGCCGTTAATGGGTTAAATTTTTGCATGTAAAGCTGGACAATGGATCACTGTTGTAAGCTTTTCAAACCTCAGGCTAACCTAGAAATTAGGAAAAATTACTACTTTAGTAGGGTCGTGGGCACTTGGAACGGCTTACCAAAAGAGGCGGTAATCAGCAAGGTGGTGGATAGGTTTAAGAACTGATTAGGACCAGCCTAGCTGGGTCCAGAGCCTGTTGCTGGTCGTCACATTTGTATTTGTACCTAGTAATGTATACCCAATAATCTAGACCTAGAAAGTTTCTCTCCCCCCCCCCCTTTTAGTGGGGCTGCATTCAGGGTTGGCCAACCCCCCCCCTTTTTTTTTTAAAGCCCATGGACCCAGGGTTTTTTAGGTTTTTTTAAATAAAACCCAAAAAACCCAACCATAAAGTTGGGTTTTTTAAATGAAATGTGGGTTTTTTTAGGGAAAATGTGGGGTACTTGTAGCATATTGTAGCGTAAGTATATGGACAGCGTGCAAAAATTTTCTTCGGGTGAAAAAAGCTGGAAAACTAGTTAAAATTCAGCGTTTTCTGAAGAAAAATATAAAAGACGAAAAAACCCAAGAATGGTGAAGTTTCAGATTTTTTAATTTTCATTATTACCAACAGTTAAGGCAAAGTTACTTCTCAGTGATAAAATCTATTGTTCCTTTTTAATTACTACATTTTTTTTTTGCATTTTACTTTATTGTATTTCATTTTGTTATGCAAAACTACTGTAGAACCTCAAGTAGTTTAAATCCCTTTTTCCTGAATTCCAGCTTAATCAAGACATTTCTTTGAATTTTATGTTGCCTGTTTTTCTATTTCTGTGTACAGAGTAAGAAATGTTAAACTTTTTCGTAAGATAATGAAAAATACTATACCTGTTCTGTTTTCTGTCGACCATTTGAAAAATCTGTTTATTTCTAAAAAATATACCTTGTGTTTATTCGAGATTTGTGACGTGTTGGTTAGCAGAAAATAATTCACATGAAAGCCTTTTAACTGGATTAGTTTCCTCTGTACAATCTACAAATATTGAGAAAATTTGACGTGATAGGACTTGGTCAATATAATTTGAGTTATTTATTGACCAGTTAAAGAATTAAGTATTAAAGTTCAAAATTCATTTTTTATGTTCATTGTCCGTGGTGAAGAACAAATAAAAAAGAAGTTTAAATTGTGAAAGTATTTAAATTAATTTTTTAAAAAACTTCTCAGAAAATTTTAAAAAGTCCAATTCGGCCAACCTAGGCTGCATTGGCACCTTTATCTTTTGCAGACCTATAGTTAAAGCAAACCCAGCGGTGTAGTGTAGGTTTCTGCCACCCGGGGCAGGCACCAAATTTGCCGCCCCTCTTGCATTCTCCTGCTGAATGCTACCCCCCTGAAAAAAAAAACGACATTTTTAATATTTTACAGAACAAAAACAGAATTTTATTATCCAAAACATGTTTTACATTTTAATACAATCTTACATCAAACAGGAAATTCGAAAATTATTGCATTATGAGCGATAATATTTTCCTTAAATCAAAACATTTTAAACGTGATCAAAAACTGTATATACTGGTAGTAATTCTTAAACCTTTTATTGGAAAGAAAAAGAAACAAAAACATGATTATAAATTACCTGATAGATACATATATTTATACTTGAAAAAAAAAATTCTTCTTAACCTAATCTATTAATTTTCTACTTTTCCTCAACGGAAAATCTTTAACAACGCTATCAATGTCGATTGTATAAGTCTGTTCTGAAAAATGTTACATAAAATGTCGTTATATAAAATGACCCCCTGAATCCAAATATGACCACCGTTTCCCCTTACTCATCCCATTTTAGAGTTTTGGGGATAGTGCCACTTCCTCCCCCTCCCAATTTTTTCCCTTTTTTGGACTGTTTTACAACCGGTATTTTTATTTGGAGTGTGAGGGGGCATAGAAAAAAGAAAAGTTTAAAAGCATGAACGTTTGTCGCAAGGAGGGACCCTCAAGGTGGTACTCCTGCCTAAAATATTTAAAAAATCATTAAAACGATCTTTTTTCTTTTTTTCCACAATTTGTTTCCGATGGTACTTCTCGATGCAAAATCAAAGTATCTGCTTCACTTCTATGAGCGCCATGTCCGAAAAAATGTTCACGTTGAAAAATAAAAAAATAAATAAAATAAATACATATTAAAAAAACAAATCTTGAAGCACCGTACGTTGCATATGAGTTGCATCACAGACCTTTAGTTGCAAACCTTCTCGAATTATTTATATTTATTTAAGTTACGATCACATATATATAAATAAAACACGAACTCCAAATTTATACGTCCGGGGTTAGTTTTGGAAAATACCAGACCGATTCCGTTAAAAGTTTGCCTAGGCTAGTGCTGGGAAGGTTTCTAGACCTTTTCGAAAAAAGTGTATGAATAATTCTTTTTTATTCGAAATTGACGTTTTGGACCCAAAAACGGATCTTTCTACCAGGGGTGGACTGGGTCCACTAAGAGGGAGCCAACTTTGACTTCCAAACACAAAGGACTCAAAAAAAAAGGTGCACGGATTTGAGGGTGCAGAAAGAAAGAGGTGCAAAGGTTCGAAGGGCAAAGTAAAAAAAGAAAATGGGGGGGGAGAAACGGGCGGTCAGCTTTGAGGGCCCTAAAAAAAAAAACACGCAGACTCCTAGGATCAAGGGAGCAAAAAAAAAACCGTTGTGCTGTAGGTTTTTGGAAACACGTGGAGGTGCACTCACGAAGTTAGTTAGTCAATGACTACTTGCAGGGGCGGACTGGCCTGCTGGCCGATGAACCCTCAAACGTCCCCTGTAAGCTTTCGTTCTTTTTCAGGACATCTTTCAGCTTTTTTTTGGTGCCCTCGAACCTATGTACCTTCTGTTTATTTTTTTGCTCCCTTGAACGTGTGTGCCTTCGTTTTTTCCCCCTTTTTTGCGCCCTCAACCTGTGCGCCTTCATTTTTTGTTGCACCCTTAAACCTGTGCACCCTCTATTTTTTTTTGCTCCCTCAAACCTATGCACCTCCTTTTTTATTTTGCGCCTTATTAAGGTACAAATTTCCATAGCCATAATTGGAAATCGTTTGCGTTAATTCAAGGCTTAACTTAAGCATAAAACTTAACTCTGCGAACACCACCTTCCACTGGCCTCCACGAGCGAGACCAAACCTGGGTGGTGGCGTCTATCCCTTACACGCACACAACACACACGCATGTTTACACACACTCCTACCTATACACACACACACTCGAGAATCTTGATTGCGAAAAGCATAATTTGAAATCAAGACGTAAAAAAATTTAAAAAATTAATTTTATTTTACACTTATGTCCCTAAATGAAGGATAATTCAGAATCATACAGAAATTGAATTCTAAAATATTTCAGCTGTAGAACTATCACACACATCTTGAAGTAGAATATGCAAATTACAGGATACCACCAGATGGAGCGGGTAGTACGTCACAATGATGAGAGTGCAATAGAAGGATATATAAGGAATGGTGGCAAAGAAGTAAAATTGTTCACAAGTGCTTTAAAAGCCTTTCAGTGCACAACCGCATACAGTCGAACCTCGTTAAACCGCCCCCCAAAAAACCGCCCCCCTCTTAGTTCGCCTAAAAAGACTAAAAAAAAACCATTCCGAATTGGAATGTAGTACAAATTCCCTCATTAAACTGCCACCTCACTGTCCGCCAACCGCCATTGATTTTCCACGGAAACTATATACTCAGCATGTTAAAATAACTGTTTAAACCGCCATATTGAAAGCAGGACTAGAGAAGATAGACTACACAATGGATACTTTTCAATGCCCTCTATTCAAAGAATGTCAGGAGTTCAAAGTAGGAGATAAACCATTTACTAGAGCGTGAGTACGTACACAGAAATCATGCATATGCCATCACTTGCACCCTGCCACTTCTTGTTGCACTTAACAAATTTCCCTAGATTAGTCACCAAGTAATTGTCCAGCTTTCTTTCGCTCTCTGTCAACATTCAGCTCCACCTCTACTTTCTGGCCATTTACCCATTAATCTGTCCGTCCCCTGCGAAGCTCAGTTCCCCAAGGAACATTGTTTTCAACGTCTCCAAGAATTCTTAACCTGAGCTTATCAGCTCTTCCACGTTTCTACTCTTCATTTTGACATTTTGCCTTTACTCAGCTATTAGACTCTACTTCGAATAAAATGAAAAAACTGACCGAGAAATGATTAACAATGTACTCCGTCTTGAAAAAAATTTGGATGAGTTATGTACCCGACAAAAAAAAACAAAGCACTTTAGGTAGTTATTTTTTTAAACATTAAACTGGTTCGTGCTGGTAAGTTTATCTTTTAAATATTTGTGTTTGTTTTATTTATTGTCTTAGTATCCAATTTCTATTATGATTCAAAGATCAATTGGGAAGGAAAATACATATTTTTAACTATATTTTCTTAAAACCATGCATTTATGAAGGATAGGAGAAACCTCGTTAAACCGCCACCCTCGAATTTCGCCAACTTTTGGCCCGTCACTAAGGTTGGCGGTTTAACGAGGTTCGACTGTAGTTATGGCACAAAAGAAGCATTTGGATAACTTTACGTGGTAGAATTATCTTTACGATTCGAATGTGAACGTACCCGGTTGGAAGTATCTGAGGAACTTGGAATCGCCCAGAGTGTCATCTCCAGGCTTTAGCAACGATTCCAAAATGATGGTAATGTGAGTAGACGTTACAGCACAGGTCGCCCCCGAGTTAACGGCTGTTCACTTATCGTCCATCCATCCCATCCATCCCGTTTTCGACATGACGGACTGCCAACGAAAACAGAGTAGCATTCACATACGATTGCCGTACATCAATCACGTGGCTGAAATCGCCCACGAAAGAGAAGAGCGCTCTGCTTGGCAGAAGCCAATGAAATGTTGTCCTACTTTTGACGGCCGTCAGATATCAAGATTCTTCTGATCGAAACCGGTGTTGCCCAAGATGGCTTGCTGTCATGGCAACCAGCAAAGTAAACCTGTTTCTGGTACTTAGGTAGAACGGGAAGGTCGGCCAATAAGTCAACAGCCTCTTACAATGCCGAATAAGGACCGGTATTTGGCAGTTACTGCCAAAAGAAACAGACAAAGCACAGCATCAGACTTGTCTTGTCAGCTCTCTTCAGCTACCGGTACGAGTTTCAAAATAGACCATGTGCAGAAGCTTATGGCACATTGGTCTATATGCTCGTAGGCCTGTCAGATGTGTTCGACTTACCACAACTCATTGTCGCCAAGCGATTAGCCTGGAGTAGAGAGCGGTGCGTCCTCATTTCGTGTATCATGAATACACAGTCATAGACATACAAAACAGAGAGTCATTGCAATGATTCTCTATTTTTTCCTCGGGCACAAAAATATTCCAGGCTCTAAATCTCCAAAGAATTAGTTTTCTTTGTATCATTGAAGCAGTTACAATTTCTGAGAACATAACTGTTAAGAATCACACAAAAGGCACTTCTCCTGTGTCTAGTTCTGACCAAATTTGCTTGAATTCTGCCCCTGCGTGCAGTGGGGTAACCAGAAAAAACTTATAAGGGGGCACATTGAAAAAACAAAAAACATAATTTTTTTTTATCTGATAGGAAAAATAGGTGTCCGGTCAAAAGTTTGAAACTTCTAGTTTTGAAAACGCAATTTTAGCCTTAAAAACGCGATTATAGGCTATGTTTATCGACGTTAGGGCTCATGAACGATTATTTTTTTTAAATAGATTGAAATAAATTCCTTCTCCCTCTGCAAGTTTTCAAAATTGAAGTTTCAAAAACTTAGCTTTCGACAAACTTTGAAGATTTTATAGCAAGAGAATCTGGAGCATTTCCCAGGAAATTTTTTTAAAATTATGGATCAAAAAATTTAAGCAATGTTTTACATTCAGGGGCTATTCCACTTATTTGTTGTTTAAAAAACCCATTTTTTGTGATGTTTCAGAAAGGCGGTATGGGGACCCTTGCACAAATATTTTCTTAAGTGTCTTAAAATTTACGCACAAATATTTTCTTAAACGTCTTAAAATGCAATTTGTAAGGCCATATTTTGTGATATTAGGGCCAGTGGTTTTTCGAAATTTGAGTTCCAAAACCGCAATTCTGAGCGATTGTCGATGTTGTTGCGTACTTGTGGGTTTCTTCCTAAAACTTACAAATATTTGATGCAAAAGAATAACATCTTTGTATATAACATATATGAAAGTTGGTATTAAGTTGGTACAAGTAAAACCAAAAAATTCTTGAAAAGAATCATCGGATGAATCCAGATCAAAATTTGATTTTGATGCAATTTACTTCGATCAATACATTTTCTCTTTATAATTAGTAACTTATTTATTCGTGTTCTTAGTTTGATCAATATGAATAACCAATTCAGTTTTAACTGTTTGTTTTTTATCTAGTAGGATAACATTTTACTTGATAAATATTTGAATTTTTAACATTTCCATTTTTTGAAAAGTTTTTGGGACATTAATGTTCCACAAATATCAGAAACAGACTCATTGCTTCTCTTTTAATTGGATTATGCATAGCCCTCTGATTGTTCTTTTCATTAATATGTAAGAAGTTGAAGTATGTATTATACACTGATGTTATAGCTAACTTGATTTTTCTGTGTGTATAGGAGAGGAGAGGGGGTGCACAGTATTTCAATTAATACAAGCTAGCTGGACAAAAGTCAAGTTCAGAATGCATCATTTCATCACACAAAATTAAAGTGTTCCTAAATTAACATGATTTAATTGTTCAAGATGGATATTATTTATACTGGTAAGTGCTTTTTTTCCTGATAATTCTATCTGATAATTATACAATATGAAAAAATTTTTGAGGATAAAACGAGGGAGTTTTTGCACGTTTAAAACCTTTCAAGTGATGGTAATGGTTTTACCTGTTTGTACCCGGGCCAAATTTTCTGTATATTATAGCTGCACTTTTCCCTTTATTAATAAGGCGTATTATAGTCATCACACTCTAGTACAACATATTTTTTTTCTCTACAGTTACTTCTTTCCAGTAGGGATATTTTGAAAAATTATTGAAGCACTCAAAGTTTTGGGTAAAAAAAAGTGTTGTACTTGAGTGTGATGACTATAATACGTCTTATTATTAATGGGAAAGCTGTAGCTACTATATACAGAAAATTTAGCCCGGTTGCAAATAGGTACAAGTGATTGCCATCACTTGAAAGTTTTGAAACAGGCAAAAAATCCGTCATACATCTTTGAAATTTTTAAAAAATATTGTTTAACTATCAGATAGATTAATTAAATTTGGGAAAAAAGAACTTACTATTATAAAAAATATCCATCTTGAAAAAAAAAAAATCATATAAAATTAAGAACACTTTAATTTTATGTGATGAAATGTCTGGAACTCAAATGATTTATTCAATTACAAACGGATACATATCTTTGAACCTTATTACTCACGTGACTGAAGGTAGTTAGACATAAACAAATGACTAAGTATCATGTTTTAGTTTATTGTTTGCATTATTCCAATACCAAAGTTTAGAATTTTGAACATGACTTTTGTCCACCTAGCGTGTACTAATCTAATCGAAACACTGTGGGGCGCCAGGAAACTTTTGTCCCGAGTGCCGTCAGAGCTTCGGACGGCCCTGTGCATTGTGGACACTGCAACAGTGGTCTTGTGTGATGTTTTCCGAAGAGTCCAGGTTTAGTTTGCAGTCTGATCATTGCCAGACTTTCATATGTAGAGCGCCAGGTACCCGTTACTACCAAGAGAACACCATTGAACAACACTATTACAGTGGTGCAGGATGACTTGAAAGAAAATGATTTTAATGTAGTGTTACAGAATTTGCTGCCCCTAACAAAATGCCGCTCGGGGCGAGTGCCTCCTTTGCCCCCCCCCCCCCCCCCCCCACACTAAGCCAATGAGCAAACCAAACCTGGAAGTGTCGTAATACTGTTATTAGGATTTGTGTAGCCTTCAGAATGCTGCCAAGTTTGGTTTGCTCCAACTTATAGTAAAATCCATATATAAACCTGATATGTCATCCAATCTTTCATATGCCACCATTTAGGTGGGCAGATGTCAATGCACAGATAAGTTTGATGTGCAGTTTCCACCAGATGTAGGCACTTGGGGAAACTGCATTAGGGATTTAATTTTGCCGAGGGCATGCAAAGCCAAACGAATTCCTACACAAGGTAATTTTTATGTGCCACATAATCGCATATAGCATGGGCACTGAGGATTTTCTGCATCTCGAAAATGAACCAGCTGGCCATCGCGAGTCGGGACCCGGGATCACAGTGCAGAAGTCCAATGCCTTATCACCCAGCCGACGACCTAGAAATAAAAGTGAATATATAGCAGGGTTGTTTGGTTTAAACCAATTGTTTTTTTTTTTTTTTAAAGCCAAAAAAAAATCCATTTTACAGGTTTACATTGATTTCCCCACACATATTGAAAAATGTAAAATTCCATTTATGCTAAGTTCCTTGCTAAGTTCCAGAGAAAAATACTAAAATTGTAAAGTTGCTTCTTCAAAATGTATTACAAGCTTTAATCGAAAAAAAATATTAATATATTTTTTATTTCATATATGTGCCATAAAGCAGATTTCAGTCAACTTCCATCATTATGCTTAATTTGCATGATTAGTTAAATACAAATACAAATGTGACGACCAGCAACAGGCTCTGGGCCCAGCTAGGCTGGTCCTAGTCAATTAATTAGTCCCCAATGAAGATCAATGGCCCTCTTAAAGCTATCCACCCCCTTGCTCATTACCGTCTCTTCTGGTAAGCTATTCCAAGTGCCCACAATCCTGCTAAAGTAGTAGTTTTTCCTGATTTCCAAGTTAGCCTGAGATTTGAATAGCTTAAAACAATGACCCCTTGTCCTGCTTTCCCCCCAAAATTTAATCCATTTACAGCTTTCATTTTGATAAATTTAAATAACCGAATCATGTCCCCTCTGACTCTCCTTTGCTCCAGGCTATACATGTTAAGCCTATTAAGTCTGGTATCATAATCTAAATCTGAGAGTCCCCTTACTAATTTAGTTACCCTTCTTTGAACCCTTTCCAATACAAAAATATCTTTCTTCAGATAAGGCGACCAAAACTGAACAGCGTACTCCAAATGAGGTCTTACTAAACTCTTATATAAAGGCAGAAGAACTTTCTTAGATTTGTTTGAAATAGATCTATTGATAAACCCAAGCATTTTGTTGGCTTTGTTACTAGCAATACTGCACTGTTGACTAAACTTGAAGTCCTGATTTATTAAGATACCCAGATCCATAACATTTTCTGCCTGATTTATGACTGAACCCTGTAAATGATATCTCATACGCTTATTTCCATGACCTAAGTGTAGCACTTGACATTTCCGTACATTAACTGCCATCCCCCATTTATCTGCCCACTTAGTAATATGATCTAAATCCTCTTGAAGCTGATTTACTTGTTCTTCATTTTCGACAATCCCCATAACTTTTACATCATCAGCAAAACAATTCATGCTTCCAGAAATATTTTCATTGATGTCATTCATAAATATAATAAACAAAAGAGGCCCTAAAACTGATCCCTGAGGAACCCCACTTAAAATATCACTCCAATTAGAATGATTTCCTCTCACAACTACTCTTTGCTTCCTACCAGTGAGCCAATTTCTAACCCAAAGTAAAGTTTTTCCTCCTATTCCTATGTCAGCTAACTTGCTGAGCAGAGCAACATGCGGTACCGTGTCAAAAGTTTTTGGAAATCAATATAAGCAACATCCACACATTTTTTGTTATCTAAAGCTGAGGTAACCTTGTCGTAGAAATGCAATAAATTAGTAGTACAGGATTTACCTTTCCTGAAACCATACTGCAAACTAGTCAGCAGATTATTAGTCTCTAAGAACTTCATGATCTTAATTTTGATCAAAGTTTCGAAAATCTTACAAATCACCGAAGTCAAACTTACAGGTCTATAATTCCTAGCATTACCTTTAGATCCCTTCTTGAAGAGTGGCGTTATGTTAGCCAGCTTCCAGTCCTCTGGCACAGTCCCCGAGTTATAAGAAGCATTGAAAATATTCAAAATAACATCCACTAATTCCTCTGCACATTCAACAAAAATTTTTGGATAAATATTATCTGGTCCCGGAGCTTTAGTTGCTTTAATCTTTTTCAAATGAAATAAAACCTCCTCCCTGGAAAATACAAAATCCTCAAGCCAGGGGCGGCATTTCAGCATTTCATTTGAGGGGTCGAGTTTCTTAAAAATGTATTACTACAGTGCGGTACAAAACACACATTAGCTAACAGGGAGTGGTCATAAAATCGGTTTACTATGAATAAAAATTTGTGTTTGAAAACAATTAAAATTTTGATTCATTTTCTAATAAGTTATCATACAAAACCTCTCGATACTAAAGTTTTTATACCTCTTGGGAAAGTTTTAATGCATCATTTTTGGAATTCGGAAGAGCAGGGAATCGTGTTACTAATCTGTCAGTGCCCAGTGTCGTGCTGTTTTGCCACTACAAAAAAATAGAAAATGGTTTTTTTTTTGCCGATTGTGTTTCGAAAATAATTCTCTAACCTCCTGAGACAAAAAAAAAATCTTTCTCTTCCAGCCGAGCTGATTGGAATAGTTAAAAAATAATTGAAGTAACAAAGTTATGTATGAAAACACTTTTTATATCTTGCTCTTCAAAATCACGCAGACAATTTCAAAAATTTTGAGGGGCTTAAGTTTTTATCATTGAATAATCTAGTCTCGTCGGCGCTCTCAGCTTCAATGAGATGTTATCTGCATCCAGCTCTGTTATTCACTATTCCAGACTGATGAGTCCATAACAAGGACGAAACTGCAGTCTCTGGATGTGATAATCGGTCTGTCGGTACATTGCTTGTAATTTTTCTTGCCTCATGCTAAAAATTTTACTCATAATTGAAATATTTTATTTTTCGTTTTCAACATCCAATCCAGATAATATAGAGCCAACCATACAGAAAAATAATTATCATCAAATCTTGTGTTAATTTCATTCGAAATTGAATCGATTACTTCATACAAAATATTAAAAAAAAAAAAACAATGATTGACTTGACATCTTTGAGTTTTCGTCACATTTTTTTTTTTTTTTGCTCCTTTTTAAAATTGGCTCGGAAGAAGATTTTTTTTGAAAAGTTTCACGATTGACTGAAATATGCATCCATATAAAATCTAGTCAGGTTCAGTTGTAGATTGAACTATGGTAGTATGCTGCACAGATCAATTGTACACTGAACTGTGGTTTGAATAGTCCGAAAATTAAGGGTAGCAGATTAAAGATGTTTTGGTAGAGTAAAGCATTTTTCAAAAAATTTCCTCAATACAAACAAATTGAATAAAAATTGAAACAAAGTCATACATGGTAAAGGGCATGAACTTTTTCACCATTGAAAGAATCGTTTTGCAATAATTCTTCCAGTCGTCAAATCACTGCTTTGAAATTATAGAGAAAAAATTTTATGGTTTTAACTCTTGAAGACCATCTTGTGTCACTCCGCGATTGCATAATTATAGAGCCCCATAAAAGGTATTTGTTGATATGTTTTTTTTTTTAATTCAATAATCACATGCATTTTTAAGAAGTTTCTATGAAAGCATATAATGCATTGAGCAGCTGAAACGTGTTTCTAGCAGAAGAAAGCGATGAACACTCATTAAATAAATATACACTTAAAAAATGAGCGCAAAAGTGAATGTAAAATATCAAAGAATTTTCTTGTGAAAACCATGCAGCCACACCACTTTGCACGAGCCTCTCATATTGGACATACCATCGTTACACTGGGCACACAAGTATGAAATATTTAGCCAAAATGAGCAATGTCTTCTTTAGTTAAAATTAACCATGGTTCTCTATCAGTTTTCTATGTTCTGAAAAGGCCGGAAAATACTTCATGAATTTAAGTCATCATCCAAATAACGAAAAACACCTTTTCTAATCTGGGTCTCTAGTAGCGTCGAGTTTCATCAAATAGTTACTGAGTACCAGTGAGATTTTTAAAAATGAACATTGATTTCCGATTTACATATATTGAATTCACCCATTTTCTATCATTCTGCTCATAAAATTTGGGGGTGCGACTGCCCCCTCTTGACCCCCCTATTTGCCGCCCCTGCCTCAAGCTGTATAATAGCTTGTGTCTTGCTAGTGTCAACTGTTGAGATACAGTTATCGTTAAACACACTGGAAAAAAAGTTATTTAGAACATTTGCAATATCCCAATCGTTTTGGATTATATTTCCATACTCATCAACCAGAGGCCCTATTTGACTGTTTCGAGCTTTCCCAGAATTAGCGTAAGCAAAAAACCTCTTAGGGTTCCCATCAATGTCATCTGCCAGCCTTTGCTCCAATTCCCTTTTCTGAATCCGTACCAAATACTTAAAATTTCTCCTTGCCTTACTAAGGATTGAATCTTTTATTGTAGATGCAATTCATTATATTGCTCACTCCTGTTGCAGGGGTGTGACATTTTCGCCCATTTATTTGCACTTTCCTGGAACTTTAACTTTGACTTATAAGGTAATCAACAGTCTAACTTAATTGTTTGCACCTAAAAATTAAGATTTGTTCTGCAGGAGAACACAAATAATATTTTTTGAATCAAATTTAAAAAAAAAGTTTATACTTCATATTATGATACATAATAGTTCCTTATATTATAATGTAGGAAGATTAAAAGACAAATTTTTAAATTCCCAGAACAAAATGCAAATGTATGTGTAAAAATTGATTGAGAAATATATAAATCTTCACATATATAAACTACACTCTCTATTGGTTTTTTTTTTTTTTTGGATTCTGTGTGCTCAAAAGATTTTGATTGGCTATACACCTATACTGCTTTGTGACTATTGGGTGCAGATAAATCTTAGTCCCCCCCCCCTTTTGTTCATTGGAAGCAGAAAGCTATTTTAATTATTTTAGTTACAAGATTTTATTCTTATCTCTTTAATTAATCAAGAAATTAGGTGTAATGTGACTATTGAATAACTGTTAATTACATGGAACCTTAATTATCTTTTGAAAATTAATTGTTTTTTTCGCAAATAGTATTTAAACCAAAAAAAACCCGGTTTAAACCAAAAAACCTGGTTTAAACCAAAAAAAAAACGTTTTTTTTACCAACCCTGATATATAGCTTGGACAAAATAAAGAGCATGACAAGGAATAAAATTTATTTTTAAACGCTGAACATAAATTCTAATTCAGTCTGCATTGAAAATAATATTGTCTTGCCAAAAAACGTGTAAAGAGCCCTTTCGGAAGGTTGAAGTATGCAAAGAAAATGGAACGTGCACAACTCGACCTCACGTGGACTGTAGATCTATGAAGTTTCAACCTTTTACCATTAACCATTTTTGAGTTTTGCAAGATACGTAAAATGCATTTAAAGGGTGTTTTTTTAGAGGTATAGAACTTTAAGTTGGCAACACTGTTTGATATACAGTGGCTCCCAAAAGTCTTCGTACACCTACGACTTTCAACGAAATAGACCCTAAATCATTGGTTAGAATTAATATTTTGGAATAGGTATTTAATTATAAGATTTATGATCAATTTTTAACAAAACTGCGTGAAAAGTTTTTAAAAAATATTAAAACTTAATTTTTAACAAATAAAAACCCGAAAAGTGCCGGAAATTTTATCTCACAAAAGTCTTCGTACACTTTATTAAATGTCTATATATTATTGAATAATCCAACTTTTGATTAAGTTATTAATTAGTAGAATATCATACAGTATTAATAACACCTTTTAAACGTCTGGGAATAGATTTCATTATTTTTCTTTCTTTTTTTAGCGTAATTTCTGAGTAAGTGTTCTACCACACTTCGAGTATTACTATTTCTAGCTCTATTTTCGTTTTAAAGCCCTATTTTCGTAATCTGGCCTCCAGATATCTCTAAATACGTTACATTAAGTTACAATCTGGAGATTGAGGGGGTATTTTCTAAACTTTAGGACAATTTTCGAGTCACTAGACGCAAACGTTGAAAACCGTGTGCTTCTTATCGTTATCTTGATAAAAAAACAAAGTTGTTTCCAATAACCAAATTTTTGGCTAAGAGTTCAAAATTGGTTTTTAAAATATTTAAAGGAACAGCATGATTCATTATTTCATCAAAAAAATACAAACTACCAAGTCCTGATGCTGATATGCACCCTCACACTAAAACACCTTCACCGACCTGATTAACTGATCCAACTAAGTTCTTAAGATTAAGTTCCTAATTTTTTCTTCTACTTACAGTTATACAACAATTTAACCAAAAATGTTGAATTAATTTTTTTCTGTAAGTAAGACATGATTTTAAACTGTTTTTAGCTTATTTATTATTGCTTTTGGGCCGAAAACGTAAGCTTTCTGTTTTTCGCACGACCAAGAAAATTTCTGCAGGAAGAGGTCCCATTTAATCCAGCTAATCAAAGAACTTGGCGAACAATTTCAGGTGAAAATTAAATGTAAAATGTTTCATTTAACTCTGCAGAAACTTTTACAGTGTTCAAATGTGTATTTTTCATTAATTTTTTAACTTTAAATCTACGATCACGTTTTGTCAACTTTGCCGGTTGACCTTTTCTTACCTTGTTTTCGGTCCGATTTCTTTCTTTAAAGCATTTTATCAAGCAATTTACTATACAAACAAATAAATTAACTAATTTAGAGACATTTCAAACCAATTTACCACTACTATGGGAAAAAATTCAAATTTTGAATGGCGTTTGCGGTTTTTTACGAATACCAGCCATTTTACAGTAATAAGCAATATATTAAGGAATAAATAAACAAAAAATTAAAGCCAAATGACTTATAAGGGTCAACATAATGCAAAAATATTAATAAAACGGCATATGATAATTTTAATCATGAATTTATTCGAAAATATTTTTGTGTACGATGACTTTTGTGGCGTGTTATTTCTCTGTCTCTTCGTTTTCTGACCCATTTCAAAAAAAAGATCCGTCAATATTTTGAAAAAAACCAATGGATTATATTTAAAATGACATAGGAAGGATGTGAAAAAGTATTGGACTTCATATTCGAATTCAGTTTTGAGTTATTTTGGTTTTACTAAAAAATTTCAAAGTGTACAAACACTTTTGGGAGCCACTGTATGTGCCAATTTGATAGCTGTCACTTGTTTTATGTTCAGTTTGATTTGCCATTTCATCATGAAAAGACAACAAGGCGGTGCAACATGCCACACAGCGTGTGTCGCAACTGATTTATTGAAAGAAAAGTTCGTTGAACGAATAATTTTGCGTAATGGACCCGTGAATTGGCCTGCAAGATCATGCGATTTAACACCGCTGGACTACTTTTTGTGGGGCCATGTGGAGTCTCTGGTCTGCACCGATAAGCCACAGACGATTGACGCCTTGGAAGAGAACATTCGCCACCTTATTACTGACATACGGCCTCTATTGCTGCAAAAAGTGAGAAAATTGAACTTTCTCCAAGTCAGCTGAGGTGGCCATATGCCAGAAATCATATTTAAATAAAATAGCAAAGAATTGTCTTTCGAATAATGCAACATTCATGTCAATTAACAACATTTAACTGTGTTTTATTTGAACCTAAATTTCTCTACCTCTAAAAAAACACACTTTATATACAGTCTTAACGAGGGAAGCCATAATAAGTAATTCAAAGATGGTCAAAATGAATACCCATAGTTTTGTAGGCACATATATGCACATATAGACGTGCCCAAAAGAATTGGCCTTTTTTTTTGGTTGAGAAAATTGAAAATTTAGACTTATGTGAGTGAAATTTTTTCATGTTGGCGATACTTCATACAAGTAAGTAAAAACACGAATTCGGCAGTTTAATGTAAAATCATTTTTTCATCTATTGTACTTAAGCCTTTATCATACAAACTTGCTTTTCCAGTATTCGCTCAAAATATAGCATGAAAAAACGTTTCACTATGGTGGTATGGAATCCAAAAGTTTTCTTCAAAAATTAATCTCTGCAGATACTACGCTTCACCTTTCCACGGCAGAGTAAACGTTTTTATCTAAGAAACGACACACAGAAAAAAGTATTTCTTAAGAATCCAGAAGATTGCAAACTCTGAATAAGTTTTTAATTTTCTATTTCAAGGAATGGAAAAAGTTATTAAAAATAAAAATTTGTTCCTGACAAATTCAAGTTTTCACAAACAAGAAAAGCTTGGTTTTTAAATGATTTTCTTACTTTTTGAAACGTTTTTTTTCTATAAATTTGTATGCTAAATAGTTGATCTAGCTTTTAAAATGTTTTAATCATACTAAATATCAAAAAGAAAGTACTAAATATTATCTTAATACAAAAAATGATGAAGCAATCATCAAAAAAGAAAAATTAATGCAGTTAAAAATGAACCCAATTGTATATTGAAAAGAAAAGGGGGACCCCCCCCCTTGAAACTGCCGCGCTTATCCATCTTCCTTCAAGTATATTTGTGTGAAGTTTCAACTAGGGGAACACCCCCCCCCAGAGAAATAGTGTGAATTTGCTACCCCCCCAGCCAGAAGTTGCTTCCTTGGGCAAGGGACTCTACTACCTTCTTATATTCGGCACTGAATGCAAGAAATGCAGCCAGTAATTAAACTTTAAAAAATTACTATTTGAAATAATTATTCTAAAGTTATGCTTACCGACTGATGGTGAGCAAGGTTCAAATATTAAGGGGTAAGCTCCCAGCTGGGCTGCCGCCCAGCACGGCGCAATAAGCACTAAGACCGTCCGTAGCAACCAGACGACTATTGACCGTCGAGCCGTGCGGAGGACCCGCAACACGGACCCCCGGCCGGTGGAATCTAAGGCTTACAGCTAATGCAACATTCAAACAGCGTCCGCACATCACGTTCGCCACGTCAAGCGGACACACTTACGTTTTCCGAAAAGAGAGAAGCATTCATACTTTGCGGAAAGCGAAAAAGGCACATGTCAGTCTCTCACCCAATAGAGAGAGCGCGCTCATCTCGTGGAGACCAATGAAATGCGACGCCCAACTCGACGGACGTCAGAGCCGTCACATATCTGGCTTCTAGGCACGTTGACGGGTCCCGCACAATACGGCTTGCTGTCATAGCAACGCCGGCCGAAAACTGGTTTTAGGGAGAAAAGTATACGTCGGTGACGGATGTGCGGACGCATTGTGAATGTTGCATAAGTGGTAAGGTGTGTGCGCAGAAAAGTATTGTGTTTTTTGTTCATTTGAGCTGGGGCTTCGTTTTCCCAACAGCTTCTTAATAAATTCTCCACACACACACACACAAAAAAAAAAAGCTATCCCAAAATTTCGTGGTGCCCCCTTCAGACGCGGCTAACAGAAATCAATGACGTGACGTGAATAACGTATTTATCGCTAAAACACGTGATTCCGCTGTTCATGTGAGATGTGACGAAACTCGCTTTACTCGTAGCGATAGAGCGGATAGAGGCCCTCCTTTTTTTTTTTAACCAAATTTACCCGTCATGTGCTTTTTTAATCAGTATGCATGTTTTTGTACAATGAGATGGGTGTAGAAAAAAAAAAAATCTTAACTGTTTGGCGGGTCGTGCATTTTTCGTTATCTTTCAGTCGCCAAAATTGCTTGGTCTTTTTATTTATTTTTTTTAAATTGAACGGGAACTTTTTTATTAAAACTTAAAATATTCAGATAAAATATATAATTCAATTACAGTCGACTCTCGCTACAACGCGATCCGACTTATGCGAAATGGCTATAACGCGAATTTATAGTAACGGATTTTAGTGCTAACGCGAATTCCTCGCTCACAACACGAAAATTTTGGGAAGGAAGTTGCGGCGTGAAAATATCGGCATCGTTATTGAGTACTAAATATTGATTTCTTGAATGCAGTTACATATTTTTAGCATCACTGACAGTGCAGTCCTCATCGTACTAGTCTAAACATTGTTTTGTTAGTGTATCAAATAAACACTCAGCATTTTTTATTTCTTTTTTTTTTCAGTCTCAATATTAAAGTTGATACAATATAATGGCAACTTAGCGCGCAGTTTCATCTTAAGTTTGTGAAGATGTAAAGAGAAAGGGAAAGTTTCTGACAATTAAAGAAAAGATTAAATGCTTGAACAACCAAAAAGTGCATCGTTGGTAGCACGACAATTAAGTATGAGTTACAGGAAAATTAAGCATTGAGTTCTCTACGTACAATTAAAAGTCAAGAAAAGGAAATCAGTAAAAATTCACAACTTATTTTCAATATTGAAGTTCGTACAATAAGGTTTAAGCAAAGTGTAAACATTATGAAAATGGAAATTGCTCTTGTATTGTGGATTAAAGAGACCAGGAAGAGGGATGTTACCATAAGTGGAAATGTTATAAAAGAAAAGGCGAAGCAATCATATTTAAAAACGTATTAGACAAGAATAACGATCTGAGAGATCACCTAGCATAAATTATCATCATCTGCATTTTTTAAGTCATAAATATTATTATTGTATCTACTGTACAGTAGTACTCTATTATAGTGCAGGATTTTATCATTACTACATACAGTACGTAGCATGCTGTTTTATTTTATGTCTCTTCCTCCCACTGAACAATGATTTTTTGCATTTAAACAGTATTTTATTTTGATAAAAACATCTTTTAAAAAATCCATTAAAAGTTCAGTTCCATATGCAAGAAAAGTTAATGTACAGTTAAGAAATGGTTTAAGGTAGTTTGAGGGGTGTTTATGAGTATCTAAAAGAATTAGGTATGTTTCTAAAAAAATCGTTAACATACCTTTTTCTATAACGCGAAATTTCGACTTACGCGAGGGTCTTGGAACGCATCCCTCGCGTAAGTCGGGACTCGACTGTATTCAATTCGCATTGATTCAAAATTTTAACTGAAGGATTTCTACGTCTATAAAGGATACACTTTTTTTTCTGTATGAGGGAGTATTGCAACAATATTGTTTATATCGTACGCACCTTATGTATGTGTGAAGGTACCCTTCCCCCAAGTTCGTCAAGGGTTTAAATTTAGAAACGATAAAACAATCGGCCTTGCCCTTAATTAGATGGAGAGCAGGACATTTCATCGCTAGCCAAGCGACCCATTAGATCAGTGTTTTTTTAAAAACTTTTTGCGGTTCATGCATAACTTTCTTTTTAATTAGCTGTTCCCCCAAAATAATGAGAAGTGGTGCAAAATCTGTTTTCTTACGAATTGCGAAAATGAATGGAAGTGGATTTTTTTAAAGTTTTTGATTCAACTTGTACAAAGTTCAAGTCCTTGATTCCCCCCCCCCTCCAAATCTTTACTGAATAGCAGAAGCCATGCGCGCCCATATGGGAGGGCAAGTGGAGGTAACCCCCCCCCCTTAGAAATTAGAACTTCCTTGCTTTTAGTACTTTTTTCTTTGCAAAAATGTAAAAACATTTCTTCTCCAGCCATTAGTTAAAAAGCTATTAAAAATGTTAAACTTTAATAACTCTAATCAGAACTCAAATCAGTTTCCATGGGGAAAATATCCTGCTAAACCATGAGGAAAATACCTGAACCCCCCCTCCTTAAAATTTTGCATATGGGCACCCATGGCAAAAGCTACCAGGACTACTATTTTCATCTCTTTCCACAAAAAAGCTGTTGTTTTAAATGGAAAAAAGAAGAAAGAAAATAAAAAAAACCAATAATTGTTGTTATCAATAACGATGCTTTTTAAAATTAAATGCATCTGTTTTTCAGAAACTAACTTCTGAATATAGTGACTGCCGCTTATATGAATCACGTTTGTTCTAAACAGTCTTGATTGCACAAAGGGGCTGATTCAATGAAGCGACTCATTCAATAAAGCTGGATTTTGTTCTGTTTTTGACGATTTGATTCATTAAAGCAGTTGATTCAGTTAACCGGCGTCCACTATATTAAGCTCCAAATTTGTAACATTGTCATTAATCGTGGTTTTCGATTTGCGACGTTAAACAAAACAACGGGCCTAACGCATCTGCTTCGCGGGCCGGATGTGGCCCCCTGACCTTAGAATTGGGCATTGCTTGGTTCAACGATCAATTTTTCATAGCAACTTGAACAAATAATGTGGAGGCAATCCAACACTTAGTTCAAAATCGATTGGCATATCCGCGTTTAGTTCCTTAAATGAAAAGATAAACGTAGAAGACGTTCCGTAATATCGAATTCTTATCAATAGGTCGATAGTTTGATATCTCCTTTTTGACTTTTCTCATCTGCTATTTTTATTCTTCATTAATTTCTGTGTGTGTGGATTTAGTCCCCCCACCCCTTCTCAGATTGTAAAAATCTCTCTCTTGTTGGTAGTAGCTTTGATAATTTCTACAGATTACATATGCATTTTTATTTTACCTTTTACTAGCAAGCATATCCAGAGTTGCGTGGGTCAGTAATAATATTGAGAAACAATTTATGCTTTTCTTTATTTATTTTTCGTTGTGCCCCGCGTTTCCAGGCATGTTAATAAGACAATGTATTTAAAAAAAAAACTATTTTAAGTACATCACCCTGTGATATATATAAGATGAATATAGTAAAAAAAAAATACATACCCTTATCCGCATTGATGTTTTCCGTTAAATAAGAAAAAAGAAAAATAAATAAATAAAAATTAATTTGAATTTTAACATCTTGAATTCAAATTATGTTTTTCGCAATCACATGTTTTTTTTGCGTGTGTGCAGGCATGTGTGTGTGTGGGTATGTAGGCGTGTGTGTTTGTGTCTGTGTGCAGGCGTATGTGGGTATTTGTGTGTGTGGGGTATGTGTGTTTGTGTCTGTGTGCAGGTATGTGTGTGTAGGCGTGTGTTTGTGTCTGTGTGCATGCATGTGTGTGTATGTGGGTATGTGTGTGTAGGCATGCGTGTGTGTATGTATGCTTGTAGGATATGTACGCAACCTTGAGACGGTTTTCGCTAGAGGTGCAGCATCGTGAGGCCGGTCGACGGTGGTGCTGCAGGCATGGAGACTATAAGCTTATATCTCTTATATCTCCATGGCTGCAGGTTATGCGGTGGGAAAATAAAATCATAGCACGCAAAATCTGTCAAGTGAGAACAATAAGCAATCGTGATTGCTCAATAAGAAAAAGAAAACCCTTGATTTATAAATATATTAATTTTCAAATGAGCCGAATAATAAATGCTGAAAATCTTTCCGCCCGCAGCCGGATTCGAACCTCACACTCGAAGGTTGCTGGTCGAGCGCTTTACCGACTGAGCTACAAACAACGAAAGTTAGAGCTTATTGACGCAACAAAAAATGCATCATGATTAGCATTGGTTTAATTTCAATTTATTGCTGCTCCACTCCTATTAGTCATGGAGCAATGTTATATAGCCTATGGCCTTCCTCAATAACTGGACTATTCATTACAAAAAGAGTTTTTCAATTCGAACCAGTAGTTCCTGAGATTAGTGCGTTCAAACAAACAAACTCTTCAGCTTTATATTATTAGTATAGATTATTCAGTGGCACCTTGCTATTCCTACATAATTCATTCCAGAAAGCAATAGAGCTAGCTAGAGCTCTAGAAAGCAATTCCAGAATGGCGAATCATTTTTTCACGTAAGATATAATGCAAATTGGTTTGATCCATTCCAAACCACAGATGATTACTTGCTTAAACCTATGAGAAACAATAAATATACAGAATATACTGTCACGAAATACACAAATGAAAATGTAACTGAACTTTGCTTGACTGAAATGGGCGATGATGGCATAAGTGGAATGTGGAGAGGAAGAAGAGGGAGTTGATGTTACTATTTTGAGGGGTGGGGGGGGGGGGGTCACCTTTTATAAAAAATATTAGGTTACGGTCCTTCAGGTGTTTTTTTTTTCAGGTGTTAGTTCTTTTAATTGTCTTTTTGCGCTTGAAGAATCTTAGGATTCTTTCTCTAAAAAAACTTTCCAATGTGATCTGCTTTTGACCAATAACATTGCAGTTGAACAAGTTGATAATTCTAGATCCTGTTGACCACAGAGCAGTTACATTGCCATTTTCCCTCCATTCTCTGGGTCAGGCCCGCACCAAACATGATGGGCACCGTCATGCAATTGTCTTTTGAACGCCTTTTTATGCAGCGGCGATCGGGGAAAATATAGTTAACACCTGGAGTGAGATTTTGTAGACAAATATGAGGTGAAAAAACTATAATTTCGCTGCCACCACTATAGATACAATGTGAAGTTCAATTGTTCAGTTTTATTTTTTTGGCTGGAAATTTTTTCCACCATTTGGAGCATTTTTGATTGGCAGAGTTCGGCGCCTTTTTGCCTCTGGCGCCGTCGTGCGTGGCACGACCCTGCACATAAGGACGGGGCGGCCCTGCTCTGGGTTTTCCCCAATGGTAACACATTTTCCTATTTTGTGCTGTGGAAAGGCTTCTTTTATTACTTTCCCCCTCATCTGAAGAAAGTTCTTAAACCACTTCTTGCTTTGTAGTAGATGAATGGGACAAGCTTTTTACTCATTACCAAAAACACAAAGGAATAATAGTAGTTATTATAAACTTTAATTTCATTTTAAAATTTAACAAATCAATGCCATTTTTTTCTTTTTTGACTTTGTAATTTTCTTCATAAATTCTATTTCTGTTTTTTAATATGGTAGTAAAGGATATTCGATTGCGTTCCAAGAAAAAAGATCAAACGCTCTTATTTGAAACCTCTCTTCTCAAAACATTTTTTGATTGTGCTCAAGAATTGAGAAATTTTGAAGTAGTAAGTAGAAATTCTGTGAACACCTGCCATAACACCAAATCAGCGAAATTGTTGCAGCAATAGTAGCTGATTTTTTGAAATGATCATCGGTCAGGTTGTTAATTTGTGTCTTCAATAATTTTCGGTATTTTATCACATTTTGATATTCAACGAACATCAGATATTAAAGAAACTAAAGTTAGTACATGTCTTTAAAATATCAAGTAAATTTTATCAAAATGTGTTCACAAAATAGAAGTCTCGAGTCTATGAATATCTCTCGATCTCCGTTTTTACTTCCTTTTACGAAGTAAAGGAAGTAAATTTCATTTTAAGTTCCATTTTGCTCAGCCCCGAATGAATGTTGAGTTTATTTTTCAACCTGACCAGACGTGATATATGCCTAAGAACGCCCGAAATATCCATTTTGACGATCTCCGAATCAATTACAACGAATTTTCTCGTGACGTCTGTATGTACGTATGTATGTGCGTGTATATGTATCTTGCATAACTCAAAAACGGTATGTCATAGAAAATTGAAATTTGGTACGTAGACTCCTAGTGCTTTCAATGCAGACTCAAGTGGTTTTATAATTGGGTAAACACTTGGTGATATATCGCCAAGCTTTGGTCGGCAAATTTTTTTGCCAACTTGGCGACAAATTTGTGGCGTTTTTTTAGCCACTATTGGCGATTTTAGTGAATTAACCATTAAATCACATTAAAATGCCCAATATTGGTTTTTAAAACTACTGTATTTATTCGAACTCCATGAAAACTTTTTCTGTGTTATTGTTTCTCATTGGATTAAACCATTGAGAAGGAATACTAATGGAGGGAGCCATAGCAAATGTCTCAGTGAAATAAGCTTGGGACTCAATGTTTCCCAGGTCAGGTGACTTGTTTGGCTGAGAAGTTGTCGCTACAAATTAGAGCAACTCTGGCTCCAACTCCTTTCCGCATAATAAATAAATAAATAAATAACGGATACAAATACAGGCCAATCATTCAAACTTCCTCTCCCCACTTCTTTCCGGATTTTAAAATATAATATAATTTGCATTTTTCATGTATTTTGATGTTTATTCTTTGAAATGACGGGCATGTACAAATACTTTAAAGTGTTCTGTTATTGACTGAAAATTTATGGATTCATATGCATTGTAATCAATGTTTTGAAATGATTTCGTACGCAGGCATACTAGTATTTAAATTGAAGCATAAAAAAATAGCAAATCTTTATTCTTGCGCATCTGCTGTTCACAGGAGCTTGGCGAGAAGATTCTCGCCAACAAAGCAAATGTACACAAAATGCTTAAGAGCCGTTAAAATAATTACTAGTTAAGTAAAAAGTGTTTTTATGGAACTAAAATGGTATTTTCACTCAAGATATACAATGTTTTATAACTTTTATAGTTAAAATAAGTACGAAAATTTAAAAATTATAGGCAACTGTGGAATATGTACTCGTTGAATGCATATAAATGTTATTTTTTCTTTATTTAGAAGTAAAAAACATTCGTACATGCTAGGGAAAAGTTACTGGACCTCCTGGTGTGGCTTTTTCCTCACAGTTTACTATGCTAGAATACTGCACTATTACTATAAATCTAATTTTTCCCTTCTACAGTTAAAGGTTATTTTCATGCATGGCTTCAGCTAATGAAAACTTCTTCAGCGGTTACGGTCAACTCGAAATTGCTCCCCAAGTCACATGGTACTGTTGCCGAATCAGGATAGTAGGGTTGCACTCTCTCCATCTATTCCTTCTCAATGGATTAAACATGCTACAAATTTTGTACTCGAGCCGAAGTTGGTCTATAATACTACTGTCTTAGCGAAAATTTTATTGTAACGAAGACTTTCAAGATCCTCAAATTGTAGCTGATTAATTTAAAACTAACGAAATTTTGCTACAACGAAATACTTTGTTTGGTACTTTCAACTTCGTGCAAACGGGATTCGACTGCATAACCTACTATTTGCTCGGAAACAGTTTCGACTGTGGAGGGAATCTTTGTTGTAATATGAGCAGACAAATAGGAAGGACGGGGTAGGGGCATAAGTGTACTGTTCGGACACAAGGGGTCTTGGTCCCTTCTTATTTTCTTGAAATTGAAGTCCGCAAAACGCAGTTTTAGGCGATTGTTGATTACGATCACCTCAGTACGTTTTCATTTAATTTTTCATGAACCCGGTCATCGCTTCTCTATCAGGTTGTTAACTTCTTTCCTTGGCATGGCATGGGCACTATCACCCACGCCTCCGATTTTCATTCAAGGACAGAATTCTTACGAAGGTTATTTCTGCCAGCTCATTAGGTCAGCGCAATCTGAAGGCCGTAGCTACCTCAGAACCGAAATATCCCTTCAGAAATTCCTGAGTTTGTGGAATTGTCTGCGGCTATTAAACCGATAGTTCGTGTCAACTTGTCCTCTGATTTATTCCATCGTCGAGATAACAGCAGCGTGACTCTGCTTACGCGAAGCCAGCTGACGAGAGCTTTTATCAAGCTCCAGCTAATCGATGTTCCAGAAATTCCCATGATTGAATGCGATTAAAATTCCCATCAGAGTCTGAAGTTGAAAGCTTTTAGGGTCTGGTCATAAATTTGAATGCAACATTTTAAAAGTTGAATGGCTGTTTCTGAATTCGATATCGTTTGATGTGCATTAATATTTTATGAAGATGCTTTTGTGGTCTTAATCTTTTCCCTACACTGTAAAAAAAATTCGGAAACGTTTCTGAGTATATCGTGCAGCTGCGGTTCATGAAATTTTCAAAAACGTTTCTGAGTATTTCGGAATTCTCTTTCTGTAATGTCCGGAAACGTGTCTGAGTATTTCGGAATCCTCTTTCTGTAATGTCCGGAAACGTGTCTGAGTATTTCGGAATCCTCTTTTTATAATTTCCAGAAATGTTTCTGAGTATTTTGGAATCCTCTTTCTGTAATTTTCAGAAACGTTTCTGAGTATTTCGGAATCCTCTTTCCGTAATTTCCAGAAATGTTTCTGAGTATTCTGTGCAGCTGTGGTTCATGAAAGTTTCGAAAACGTTTCCGAGTATTTCGGAACTCTCCAAACAATTTTCAAAAACGTTTCTGAGAATTTCGGAATCCTTTTTCCGTGATTTTTTCTAAAAAATAATTCTTTTTTAATAGTATTGCATGCCATATCAGTTTCAATTCTTTCATATCTAAGAGCAATGAAACAAGCAATTTTAGAATCATTCGTGGATTTTTTTTTCTGAATTTCTAATGACAAATAGCATGGTTAACAGCATAACATATGCACAGTTATAAATTTTTGAAAATTTATGAAATAATATAGTAGTTTCATTCATAATCACAAAATCGTCGGGGGAGGGAAGGGGAGTACTTTCTCAGAAGTGGGATTGTTTGTTAAACAATATTAAACTTCAGTTTTTCTCTCAATATTTTCAAGACAAAATTATCAACATATTGTATTTTTAATGCAGAACTTAAAAACATATCTTGTATCAAACTTGATAGCTTTTATTTTCGGATAAAATTTGACAGAACTTACCTACACTTTTCGTTCCGAAATTCGTTCACGTCAAGTCAATTTTTTTGACGAACAAAGTGTACCGAAAAGTACCAACAGAGAAATTGATGAATTTAAATATGACACCAAAGTCCCCCTGCTGGAACCATTCGGGTTTATTCCTCTGTTCTTGCCCTTTTCCAGTTTATCACAAATATAGATACTTAATCAAAATAGGTTACTGATTTAGAGTGTGCGCAAAATGCATTATATATTTTATTCATTAAAACATTGAACTCTATTACATGCTTATTCCATTTCATATATACGAGAGTTCCCTCCCCCCCCCCCACACCATAAGAGTGATGGTGCACCCATAAAATGATATAAAGCGCCCCCCACCTTAAAAAAAGCAACCTCTTGAAAATGTCAATGGCACAGTCTGCGTGGAGAACGCCCCTCGTCTTCTCACCATATGTGCATTGCATATTAATAACAGTATTTAAAAACTGATCACTTTTAAAACGATGACATGAAATAATATTACTTTTTATTTCAGCATGTAAATGCAGCTGTTCCATTTTTGCCACTGACTCATTCCTCCTGACTGTCCTACATTAAACTAGTATATCCACGAAGGAAATGTTATTTTCGGAACTAATGTCAAGGAATTTTTTAATTGTTAACCACATTTAACAAAATGAATAAGCAGATGAATTAATTTCATAACTACGTTCTTACTAATAGATAACATGGTCATTTTCTAATGGTATAAATATTTTTAAATGAATGAATAAATTATAATAAAAAAAGATAAATTATACCGGCACATTTTTTGTGAAGCATATTACAATACTAGAAAATATTTGCATTACCATATTTCTAATGAATTAAACAATTGATTTTTTTTTTTTTTTTGAACCAAAATGTATGTACATCCAAGTATTTCGAAATAACTTTTCTGTGATTGCTTCTCAAATATAAATCTTACTTCTTTTGCGTAATTAATCAGTTTCAGTTGGTTACAACAAATAGTACACCGCGCACATAGGTATGTAGGATAACTTTAAATTAATTCGATAAACCCAAAAACAGTTACAATTGGAGCCTCATCAAATGCAAATCAACAAAAATAAAAATGTATGTAACAACATGTTTTAAAATATTCATTAATACTTACAAGTGAACATGAGCGGAAGAAAATCTAAGTACCTCCATTACAACTGAATAAGTAATCCGAAGGGTTTCGTTTCATTAAGTATAAACACGGGTGTTAAAACTATTCACGCTTGAACACACAATATATATCTAATTATGGTCGCATTGGAAATTGTAAAGAAGCAAATGGTTATTAACTAACTTAATAGCTGCGTACATCGTCTAAAAAATCAAGGGCAGTCCAAAATGCAAAGGCGTAAAATTAGTTTCGACACATTTTACTACTCTCTAGACATGAAATACCAAGCAATCCAATGCTACACAGTTGCTGACTGCAGCAACCATAGATAAGAAAAAAAGAAGTTCTCGTTATTTCCAACTCATTGGCGCCTGTGTTGGAAGGATGAAATAGGTTTCGAAGCGTTGCGTCATCACTTCCGCTTCTAGATATCTTGAAATAACAAAAAGCTTTCTGAATATTGAGGAGTTCGCTATTGGATGAAGGATTCCTACTATTTCGGAAACGTTTCCGATATATCCAGAAACGTTTCCGAAATTTGTTACAGTGTAGGGAAATAATTTTAAAAGCCATTTTAACTGCCCCCCCCCCACGTTAATTTGCAGAGGAAAATGTTTCTATGTGCAGTCGCGTCCTTTCATAGCGCAGTAGAATTTTGCGAATTTACGGCTTCACGTCAGGGGGCCGACTTGCAAAAATTATTTGGGGGTTAGGGGGGGCAGACGTCTTTGGGGGTCTAACGGAGTATGTAATCCTATGAGGCTCCCCCCCCCCACACAAAAGAAGATGAGATTTTTGTATCTTGAAAAAGCCAGTTTACATATATTTTCTAGTACATAATTTTTCTAACTAGCAACAAATAACATGTGTTTTTCAAGGAAAATAATCTGACCTTGTGAAAATGAAATGTTAAGGTACCTCCTTTTTGCAGCAAGATATTCAATTAGCAGCATGATATCAGACTTAAAGTAACATCGCACAAAAACGGGAGCCACGGGGATTCTCCCTCAGAAAATCATTAAAAGTGTAGCTCGAAAACACATAGACAATTTAGGGTGATGTTGGGGAAGGGGAGATTTAGATGCCCTTCCTGGTAAATTTCTCGAATTTAAAGTCTTAAACGTGCTTGAAGAATTTAGGTAACATTGAAGAAACATAGGACTTAAAGGAATTCATCCCAGAAAGTTTTCGAAGTTGAAATTTTAAAAATGCAGTTTAACACCATGTTCGATGATGGGGGGAAAAAGGGTTCTTCTCTGGAAATTTTTTGGAAGTGATGTTCTTGAAAACGCAACTGTATTCTATCTGTGTTGATATGAGAGGAAGGAATTTGATTTGGAACTCTCCTTGAAATTTTCGAAATAGATGTTCCAAAATACAATTCCAGACTTCTTGTTGATTAACATAAAAGGAAGGTGTAGACAAGTTTAGAAAAGTTCTCATTAAAACTCCACGTACTGTAATGTCATAGAAATACCGAAGACTAAGACGTGTTTCGTTTGGGAGAAAAACTGAATCTTGATAGATGGCAGTCGGCGAAGGTAACGTGTGTGTTCCTTGAAATGGTAACGCGCTGTCTGGTCGATTCAGGCGTGGTGCCATTAAATATCCAACTCTTTATGCATGTCTTGTTCCATTTCAGGGGTGAAAAAAGTGGTTTATACAATTGTCGTTGCGTCACTCGCCCCCATTTTCTCGTCTGCACATGAAGTCTACTTGAACTCTCGATTTTTTCCCTTCGCCCATAAATAGAACGATGCTGGGCGGCACTGATTCTGCAACAGGAATCCTGCAACTTTTACCTGTGGAAGATCTAGTCACTCCCTTTCCAGGTCTAGTTCACGGTGACAGTACTCACGATGACCTGTTTTCGTGCATCAGATGCGCTCAGTTAAATTGTATTCCAGAGAAGAGTGCTCGGTCTGAACCGATCTGTGCCAATTCTCTGTTGCAGTTTCATCAAATATTGTTGGAGAAAAATAGTCACGCGATGATTATTTTGCTTCTTTACTTGACATTTCCCAACTAATAAAAAATTGGATGTATTTCTTTCATAAGTGTTGTATTCGATATCTATTAATTGAATGTAATCTATTGCTTTGGTTCATGGTTCCATTCGGTTGCTAATCTTAATGTAACCTATCTTAATGACTGGTTACTCCATCGCAAAGGTGGCAAGTCCGTAGCCATTCAGGGTTGTCTATGACCGAATCAGTGGCGTTCCTAGCACGTTTCACCTAGGGAGGTAATTTCTGGTGTCACTCAAAATCATTGGCAAATCATCAAAGCTCTTCCCAATTTTATTTTGAAGTAATGCTGAAGCGTCTTTAAAAAAAAAAAAAAAGAAAAAAAAAAACTCATTCAAAAATTCTGGTACTGTGTTTATAGACTTAGCCGATGAAATGTAAACAGCAACCATTGCAATAAGCTGTCCATTTTCAAAGAGACTACGGCAAACACATATCTCACCTAGAGCAGAAACATTGTGTTTTCTCATCTCATAAAATACCCAACGCGCCTAGTTTTCACTTCAAAGATATTATATAAACGCAAACATGTTTACTTTTGAAGAAGAAATGCAATGCCCCGGGTGAGAATCGAACTCACGTTCACATCACAGGGAATCGGATTATGAGACTAACGCGCGTCCGATTGCACTACCGAAGCTCATAATCCGAACGAAAACAACGCACGTAAAGGAGCAGATACTAGCCGTGCATGCGCTGTATTCCAAATGCCGGTGAGGTGACGGTGTCGCGAAACCGATGGTTTTTCCCCACCTCAAAAATGCTCAACGCATGAACAACGCATTGTTTCTGGAACCTTCCAAAAGTACAGATCATCTTCGTTTGGTGTTAAGAACGTTTGCTCTCTATGAATTAAGAGCCAAACAGATTAAAATTGGTTTTCAAAAAAAAAAAAAAAAAACAGATGGGAATCGTATTAGTAAGCAGATCATATAGCAATGATAACAACAATCCTTGGTTTGTAATTTTCTCTCCTTGTCTGTATTTCCCCCTGTTGTGAAGAAAAAAAAAAGTAAATAGAATTAAAATTTATACATATCTTCTGGCCTGGCAAGGTTCATCTGAATATGTGATGCGGCTCTTACGTTTAGAAAGATTGGGTACCACTGGTGTATGGTGTTCATTTACTAGATTGTTGCAGCAATTACTCTTAGTATTCATTTACTGTTCAGAATACCCTATCACGAAAGGTGGACAGCATGCTTATGCGAAACAGTTGGTATTTTTTGTCTTTTAAACAAAATAAAAATCAGCCACCATTTCAGAGGAACTATTCTTATGAAAGAAGATCCATCTTTTAAATAAAATATACAGGGACGCTATTTTTACGTGTCTCACGTTTAAAAAAAAAGCCTGAAACAACTGTTGCTATCTATCTGCAAATTTGCTATTAATACACATTTCGTACTTGCCAACTTGCAAGGTTTGGATGTAAAATATGTAAGTTTTTTGGCCAAATTCTAAGGTTGTTACGAGTAGGTGGTCTCGTATTCGAATTAGTACGCGGTGTTGAACCGAGAAAGCTAACCGCAAAGATCTTGCTATATGAAACTTGGGATTGGGAGAATCCTGTGTTGGGCTTCAACGCAATAACTTATTTACTTTTTGCAAAGTATTTTGAGGAAAGTTTGTGTGTTGAAATGTCAAGTTTCCTAATTGCTAAACTTTTCTTTTTTAAGCAGCACGTTAATTCATTTGAAAAGTTGTAAGCAACGCTTTACAAAACTGGGGAAGGCCCAATGGCAAGTCTGAAATCAATTTTTGTTAGTTGGCGATATTCTAGTGAATTATTTAGTTTTAATCTCAGAGGATTATTTCGCCACTTTTAGTTTCTGAGCATATATTTAGACAAACATATATTTTTCCTTTTCTCTCTCTCTCTCTCTTTTTGTTGTTAATTAACAAATGTTTCAAATCTGCAAATATTAAGGAAGAGATTCATGTGACACTGGAGTCGAGGATGAAATGGATTGCTATATTTTGTGTTTTAAAAAAATGTCGCAATTTTTATCTGTTTGAACCTAAACACTTCTCAAAAAAGAAAGGAAAAGGAAAAAAGTAGTATAAAAACATTTTTTCAATAGTTAGAAAATTCAATTTTTATCTGAGACCAAAACGGACGTAAAAAATCTTTACTAATAATAAAGCTGAAACAGTCTCTCTGTCCGGATCTCTCTTTGTCTGTCAGGATCTCTGTGGCGCATAGCGCCTAGACCATTCGGGCGATTTTCATGACATTTGGCACAAAGTTAGTTTGTAGCATGGGGGTGTGCACCTCGAAGTGATTTTTCGAAAATTCGATGTGGTTATTTTTCTATTCCAATAATTTTAAGAACAAAATTATCATAAGATGGACGAGTAAATTACGAAATTATCATAACGTGTAACCGTAACATGGGCACAAGCCAATTGGCGATATACGAAATTATCATAACATGGGTACAAGCCGATTGGCGAGAAAATTCACCATACATTATTTGTAAATATACAGGCGAGCCAAAAGACCTTTGAATTTTCTATTACGGGCAAAGTCGTGCGGGTACCACTAGTGCTGAATAAAATAAAACTCAGCTTGTTTTGTACAAAAGTTGAAATGGAAAAAATATTTGATTGATGAATGATTTGTACTGATGAAAACAATGTCTGAATTAAATCGTTGGCCTGTGACAACATTTTCGTTGAAGTTCACATCTAGAAATAAGGAAACATTCCTTTTTTAAAAGAACACTGCCATGTAAACAAATGGAAATGAAATCGAAAAAATCAAGTTAAAATTGTGGCCTGACATGGAAAGCGGATACACATATTTTAAATCATGCGTCATCGATGCAGTAATTTACTAAAAGTATGCAAACAGAATGCGAATGACCCTTTACAAATAGAAAATAAAATAATGATAATACTGGAAATATATCTGCGTCTGTGAGAAATTGCCTCTGAGCTCGAGATTTTAATCAACTTCGGTTTTGAACTCTTAAACTCTTTTTGTGTCGTATATTTTTTTCTGATTGAGCGAGCGACATTGATTGATCATCTGTTCGTGGATACATAGAACTTAAGTTTTGGGGTCTCCCTCCAGTCGTCTAATTCTAAACAGTGGTAGATTATTCAATTTCCCCATTGTTCGAAATTCAGATTTTTTATTCTTAGTCAACAATACTTCATCAAAACCGGAATTAAAATGAGTTAGTTTTATGAAGAATTTCTTGAATTTTTCTTTTCTTAACAGTCTTACGCAACTGGAGCTACAAGCTTTTCAGTAAGGAATGGGGTCGTTTCCGAAATTTTAAAAGTATTTTTTTCTGAAAGAGCATGCTTAAAAACATAGGATTTGATCATTTTTTAAAATAATTTGACTAAGTTGACTATTAAAAAAAAATATTTTAAGCGGTGCGCTTTTATTGTTTACGCTTCTGCCGATGACATCACAAATGATGAAATGCCATTCACCAGAGCACAATATTTAATTCGCCTCTAAACTCACATGTACTGGCAACGATATAGTTGATAGCAAGCGTAGAGCGCAATATTTAATTCGTTTCTTGATTATCATAACGTGTAATCGCGGTCGACAAATGCGCCAAAGTACATCATTTGTGACGTCATTAAGACCACGCCTTATTTTTAGAATCGGACATTTTCAAAAGTTAATTAAAAATTAAGCGTTGAGAAAGTTTTTTCTCGCTCCATATTATTATTTTTTTTGCTAATTCTATCAGTTTCAGTGACTAAAAGTAATACTTTTGACTGAAGGAAACAACGTCATTCTCTCACTTTTTGCTCAGTTATTTCCAATCTGTGTGGTACGCCGCCCTCGTGTGGCATAAAACTATTGCAGAGCAACAAAATAAGTTGGCATCGGAAAAAAAGAATCGGCTAAATGTCATTGCGACGGTATGAGTTTGGGCGTGACCTTAGTGATTTGCGCGATCGCACTAAGAATAGACTTTTTTTCAATGACATGTCGGTTGGAGAAAATTTAAGCTCAATAATAAGACCTCCCATCGCATTAGTAATCTTTACTAACAATAAAGCTGAAAGTCTTTCTGTCTGGATGTGCGGAGGATGTCTGGATCTCTGTGGACGCGCATAGCGCCTAGACCGTTCGGCCGATTTTCATGAAATTTGGCTCAAAGTAAGTTTGTAGCGGGGGGGGGGGGGGCACCTCGAAGTGATTTTTCGAAAATTCGATGTGGTTCTTTTTCTATTCTAATTTTAAGAACAAAATTATCATAAGATGGACGAGAAAATTACGAATTTATCATAACGTGGGGCCGTAACATGGGCACAAGCCAATTGGCGAGAAAATTCACCACACATTTTTTGTAAATATACAGGCGAACCAAAAGACCTTTTAATTTTTTCTATTACGGGCAAAGCCGTGCGGGTACCACTAGTGAATAATATTTCAGTAATGTTGTGTTCGACCACCTTCGAAAAAGAAGTCATATCCTTTTTCCGGTTGGAGTCCCCGGCTGCTGTCTGCTCGGAGCCCACGTGTCTAAATCGGTCCCTGTTTGATAGCACTAAAATATGAGACAGATATAAAAATAGGGAAAGGGGCTTCTCTTTTTTTTTCTTTGTTGAAAAATATAACCTTTTTTTTAATGTATTTTCAATATTCAGAATTTTACGAAGTTTCTATGAACTTCGATTGCTCTAGGCAACTGCCTCCTTCTTTGCTAATTTAGCAATCTGGCCCTGGGCCCTGTGTGTTTTATGCACAAAATATTTGCCACAGATTGCTATTCCTATACTCTACAGACATTGCAATCAAATTTCAGAACACATAATTTCGGATAAACAATTTTATTTATTTTTGTTCGTAACTATGTGAATTATCAGGACGTGCTACGTAACCCCCTCCCTTTGTTCAAAATAAATAAATAAATAAATAAATAAATAAATATTGCTTCGGGATCCTACTTCGGTTTAGTCGTAACCGATCGAAATGCTAGTTGCAAAGAAATTAAAGATGTGCGAAACCCTTTTCCGCCGGAATAACGTGAATTTTTCTTCTCCTCCTTGGGGCCCTCCTACATCAAGGGCAGTCGGGGATCGGAACTAGAATTTTAGAGTCCTTCTAATATACAAAGCTAAAGGGAGCCTTTATACGGTGAAGAACCATGAGTGCGGGAGTTTAAAAAAATTCCTTTTATGCAGTCTATATGATGCAGTGAGAGGCAAAGAGATGCAAGTGGATTACTTTAAGTTTCGAGTAAAACGTGTTTAAAGATCAGATCCTAGGTAGGCTTTCATTGAATTTTTTGTCTAAATCATGCTATGCAGCAGCACCTTTTGACCTGACCGACTCTCACATAAATTAATAATAAGAGGAGTGCGGAGCGAAGGGGAGGAACAGATTAGTAGCTCTCTCTCTCTCTCTGCCGCATCATTTTCAACTCACGGTTTGAGAAAATCACGTGCGTCTCTAGTTTCCTGGCAAACTGCCAACAGTCGGCGGCTTTGGCGAATTTCAGGTTTGCTGGACGCATGCCAAGGGCTGGATTCTTTATCATATTACGTACCTCAATGCATTTTTATGAATTGATCTGCGTTCACCTTGTCGCGATTTTCTTGGATGCAAATTTCTGGATGAAAAGAATTAGCTTGAGAGAACTGAACACGAAAAGAAAAAAAAAAAAAATAAACACAGCAATAATCATAATAATTCACTGAGTTGCAGTTCTTGCCTTGTTCGAATCGCTCATGGGACATGTTTTATTAATTATGCTGCCTCGTGATTTTCACGTGAAATATGTCACTTTTGATATTCTGTACGCATGAGACGAAGATGTGCCTCGCATGAACAATAGTAAGAGGCATGCCCGTGCATCCATTCATTTTTTCTTTTCAGCCATCTTTCCAGAATTGTAATTTCAAATCTGTTTTATTTCTGTTATTCGTAATTGAAATTGGCGGTGTGAGTCAGGTATCGATGCAGCTATCTTCTAAGCCAAGGTTGTATTAGTCACCCAATTGATACTGATAGAACATATCGATCAGCAGATACTTTAAAAAATTCTGATAACCTCCAGAAGCAGCACTTAATTTCTAACGAAAGCAGTGCTGAAGTCCTGTAGTTCACGTAACTTACACAGATCCTGATTTAATTAAAACCCGTGTTGGTCTTGTAACATTGAGTACAATTGTTGCAAACAGTTCCAATATTTTAAAATCCTCAGATTTATAAAATTGCCGTATTCCGATTGTTGCGCTATTACGCATGGCCGGCTCTAGTAGTTTTTCCGCCTCAACCGGTGTTGACAAATGCCGCCCCCTGGTCTTAATAATAATTATATATATATATATATATATATATATATTTGAATCATCGAGCCTACTATCACGTATTGCTGCAATCAAAGATGCAAAGAAAAAAAAAATACTAAGGATCAATTTTATTTATTTATTTTTTTCTTCTTGCCTCCTTACGTTTTGCCATCATGACATTTGCCACCCCTAAAATCTGCCGCTCTAGGCGTGGCACAGGTCGCTTACCCCAGGAGCTGGGCCTGCTATTACGCTAACACTGTTGGAAACGAACTTGACGTTTGGAGAAATTTTAAACGTAATTCTGTCTAGAGCTCAATTACAATGTAAAGAGTGCTGTGGAATTTCCTGTTATAATTTTTTTTTCTTCTAAAATTTCCTTCTTCGATGAAGTAACAAATTATGAAAGTAACGGCTGTTTACGTTAAAATTTATGTTTCGGGCCTTTTTTAGACACTTATTATTTGTAACCAGTGATGTGCACAAAAATTTTATGGCCCGACACAAATGACTTTTACAGGCCCCCTTCCATGTTACGGCCCTACATATATTTCACCCCTCATTTAAAAAATCTCGCGTCCGGCTCAACAGGTGTCTCTTCTCCCCCCCCCTCCCCCCCCCCCCCCCCACCGTGCACGCCCCTGTTTGTAACTTGTGCTTAAAAAATGTACTTCGAATTTTTTGCCACAAAAATTGTTCGGTCTTCAAAAATACAGTAACAATTTTTATCATTCGAATATTTTGTTGATGAAAAGGTTTCATTCATAAAATCTTAAGACGGAAAAAGTTACTTTAGCATCACAAAGGAAATCGATTGTTTGAGTTTTATCGGTTTCTGTCTCCGATTTTCCAAGAAAGATTATTATTTGAAGTTGGTTCGTATTCTCTTCGTATGTATGCCGTATTTATTTACTTTGCTGGAGTGACACATACTCACATGCACGTAACTTTTAAACCCGTGGTGCATTTCTCATTGTTTGATCACCAATAAAAACGAAGTAAAAAATTATTTGTGAAGTGACTGCGCACTCGTGTTTAGTAAGGGTTTTCTCCATTTCTTCTTGGGAAGTTAGACAGTAATGCCTAACCTACGGCCAGGCCCGACGAGAGGCCATGTCATTATAGTCAGAAACTAGGGAACCTGGTGTTTGTTGGGGAGGTGAGGGTGCGACACTGATGTATAAAAAAAAGAAAAAACAGAAAAAAGAAGGAAAAAAATAAAGAAATGAAGAAAGAAAAGGGGGGGGGGGGATCTCCAAGTAAGCAAAAACGTAAAAAAAATAATATATATATATATATATATATATATATATATATATATATATTGTGGCGCTTAAAATAGATTTAATTGTTTTCTAGTAAGCAGTTTTTTATCTTTTTTTTTCTCTTTCTTTTTTTTCCTTTTCTGTCTTCTTTTCCTTCTTCTCTCCCCCCCCCTTTCTTTTCTTTTTTTGCCTTTATTTTGGGGGGGGAGGGGTTTAAGTTTTGACGTTTTGAATTCAAATTATGTAATTCGCTATCACGAATTGCGATGGGACTCTACTCGTCAGATTTCTTGTTTCTACAAATGGAATGGAAGTAGAGAAAAAAAATCCACCGCACCCATCATATTGTGACTGGTAATTTTCTAGTTCAGAACATGCGAGGCTGACTATATATCTATATATATATAGTCAGCCCCGGGTAACGGATAAACGAATACCCCGTTTATACGAACGAAATCTCCCAGAACCGAATATTTCCCCAGGGACGCAGCGTTACAGATCCCCGCTTAATCGAATATTTCCCCGCATAGTCGAATAACATTGATCAGTTTGCGCAAATATTTTTGCTGAGAAAATTTTCGAATAGATTAGAAATAAACTAAGCAAGAAATATTGTTGACGCAAAATATATAGTAATAGTTTTCGTCGACAACGGGCGAGAAAAACAACATTCATACTCCATCAAAATATTTCTACTACTGTTTTATCAAATTTCTTTTTTCTTTGTTATTCCGAAAAAAAAAAAAAAAAAAAAAAAAAAACAATAGATAGACAGTCGATAATTAAATTAAGTAGCAGAAAGCAATATACACATTTTAGACAATAATAAATTGATAAAAATTAAATGTAAAATATGGGGATTGGAAAAAGGAATTTAGAAGATGGGTTCATAAAAGACTTTGAACAAGCTATCCACTATTATGGACTTAATACAAAAAATAATGTTGTGAAAAAAGGTGGCAAAACGAAGATATTACTCAAGTTACTTTTTTCTTTTTCATACGAACTTAATAATTAAACTATTTTGTGGTTTGTTAAGCTTATTTCAAGAACTTTTTACCAAAAACATTTCCGTTATATAGCTACTAGTGGTACCCGCTCTGCTTTGCCCGTAGTAGAAAATTAAAAGGTCTTTTGGTTCGCCTGTATATTTACAAATGTATGGTGAATTTCTCGCCAATTGGTTTGCTCATGTTACGGTTCCACGTTATGATAACATGGTAATTTACTCGTTCATCTTATGATACTTTTGCTCGGGAAAATGTTCTTAAATTTGGAATAGAAAAAGAACAAAATCGAATTTTCGAAAAATCGCTTCGAGGTGCACGCCCCCATGCTACAAACTAATTTTGTGCAAAATTTCATAAAATCCGGCCGAACGGTCTAGGCGCTATGCGCGTCACAGACATCCAGACAGGTATCTAGACAGAGAGACTTTCAGCTTTATTATTAGTAAAGATAAAGAAGATTGATTTATCATTATTACGTTTTAAGACAAATGTTGTCAATTTAGAAAGGCACGGAAAACTTCCCCGCTTAATCGAATAATATTTCTTAGAACCGACGATTTTCGATTAAGCGGGGCCGACAGCATATAAAAAAAAGTACTACTTAGGATGCGGAAATCAACCTATGATTTTTTGGCCAATTTGCATTCCTACAGTTATCACAAAGATTATATTTACAGCGTGCATACAACAGGTAATAGTCTTGAAATTAATGTGATAATCGAAAAGTTTTTACGGAAGCTTTTCCGGGATTAGTTGTTCATTTTTTAAGAGTAAAGAGGTCCGTATAATCGAGCGTTATTATTATTATTATTATTATTATTGAGCAATCACGATTGCTAATTGTTTTCATTTGACTGAATGATGTGTTTTGATTTTTCCCCCGCCTCCCTCTGCAGCTCCACCGTCGACCGGCTCCTTCTGATGCTGCTCCTTTAGCGAACACTGTCTCCAGGTTGCGTCCATACCCTTCACACACGCGTATATACACACACGAATACTCACACGCGTACATACACGCACGCCTACGTGCACACACACACATACGAACGCCTGCACACACGCGCGCTTACACACACAGCAATGCATACACAAGCACATACACGCATACATGCACACACACGCTAAAAACATAATTTGAATTCAAGATGCTAAAAATTCAAATTATATAATATATAATATAATATATATATATATATATATATATATATATTATATATATATATATATATATATAATATATATATATATATATTGTCCATATGTGGTTCGAATTTCGCGTGTGTTTATCCGTAACATATTTTTAAAATTGTACTTAGCATAAAAAGATAATGCATTTGGGAAAAATTACGAATCCTGGGGAAAATATATCTTGGCCACTCCACAAAGAACAAGTTATTGATAGTGTCAGTGTGCATGGAAAACGAAAATAAAAATGGCGGGCCATGCCGAAAAGTATTGCGTTGCCAGCAAGAAAAATAATTAATAATATTTTTAAATTGAATATTTTCTAAGGAGTGCGTGACTTTTGGATCACCCTTGACCAAAACCTACCGGAAATACTCGCTCAATGAACTCTAATAACAATGCTATGTTCGTTTTAAGACTTTTAAAAATCATTTTGTTAAGATTATGCTCTATAAAAGTGCATTGACAGGATTCGAAGTGCCAAATGCTGACTGTAGATATGAATCAGGGAATTCAGCCAAAAAAAAAAAAAAAAAAAAATGTTCCTTCTGGGAGTTTCAATTTTACGAACTGCTTTGATGCGTAGCCAAAATCTTGGTGCGCTCACGCTTCCGGCTTAAACCCTAGCCGTTGAAAAAGTACAAATAAATAACATTGTTTTTTGTTTTGCAAGGCAACTATTTTATGTTGTAAATTATATGAAGCACAACAAGGCTGTAGGCATTAAACAAGATAGCGTTTTCACTTCAGCTAAGTATTTGTCAAACACCACGATGATTTGTTTGCAGACGTTTGTAAGATATCACAAATCCTGCTGCTTTGACTATGTAAGGGTAACCTGGAAACAAACCAGGTCATATCTTTTTAAAACTTTCCAAGAAGAAGCTAGGAAGTTCTGGGAAGCAGTGCTTACAATTTGCAGACTCTATTGAAATTATAAGTGAATTTTGTGATGAAAAAAGGAACCTTACTCTCTCTCTCTCTCTTGAGAGAGAGTCTGTACGGTATTAGAGAGTGGAGCGGAGTTTGGCTGGGCCAGATGACGTATGGTCACATGGGGCACCGGTCCAGCGCAAAAAAAAGAAAAATGCCAGATACCAGATCTGTAGCTTAAAAGAAAAAAAAAGTGATTTTTGCATTGCATAAAAGAAAGATGCAAATATGAAATCTGGAAGAAAAACAATCCCCTTGCAATCTTCCCCTCTTTCGCAACTCTCAAATCCATTGTTTTATTCAGTAATTTGAGAATCCCCCCCCCCCCTCAGAAAGCTAGATACGGGACATCCCTGGAGGCAAGGTTACTTCCGTCTTTTAAAAAGTAATTATAGTAATACAGTGTAACCTGTGTAAGTTGACCACTTGCGGTGCACTACTTTATTGGTCAACTTATAGAGGTTGATTCATACGATAAAGGCTAATTCTGTGTTTGAAAAAGGCGGTCAATTTAGACAGGTGGTCAACTTACAAGGGTGGTCAACTTTACAAGTTTTACTGTACTAGACATATCAATGCAGTAACGGGCCAAAAAATAAGCTTATAAGTCGATTTTTTCAAAAAGAAACGTGCGTTAATTTGGTTTTTCATAAACATGGAAGAACTAGAGCAAGGACTAGTGTAAGATAACGAATTAAGCACATTTTGATCAAGAGTGCCCCGAACTTAACATTGGGGGAGGGAATAAAAATTTATTCAATAGGTTAGTGTCACTCAAATGAGAAAATGCAGCTTTAACTAGTTAAAACTTTTGAACCCAATATAGCAAACTTTAATCTTTATTTTGCTATAATACGGTTTACTTTGAGTTTTATTCTTTAATTTTAAGTATAATTGATTGATGCAGTTGAAATAATTAATAAATAGAACAATGCTTTTCAATTGGCAATTTTTCAAACATTAAAATAAGTTCTAAAGACTATAAGGCTCCCACACTTTTTTTGTTAAGAATTAAACCCTGGTTTAACTGTATTTCGTTTTCGTGCTTTTTTAAAAAGATTTTTATATTTTTAGGATCTTTTGAAAGGCATTAAATTTTGACATCCACAATGTCAATGACAGAAACATCCACACTCGTGGCATAGCCCTCGAAAGCAGACTTCTCGTAACGCGGAAAATTTCAAAATGAATTTTTGCAAACTCAGAGTCGACGAAAGATCATGTCAGCCTAGTTGGAAACTTTAAGGAGTTTTATAATTTTATGGGGGTAGGGAGCCCATGCGACCAAACTGACAAGGAGCCCGCCTTGGCTCTCATCGTATTATAATTGCTATAAAAACCGCATTTTAATTTAATTCCCCGCTAAGAATTTACTTCAATAGTGAATTGAATTTTTCAATTGATTGACTTGATTGGAGAAATGGAAGAAAAATCATATGCTTCAGAAAAGCAAAGAGAAGCTCGTTTCTTGACTTCCTGAAATCAGCTTCCAACCGCCTCACGCAGCCCAGGATGGAGGAAAAGTTGTTTCTGTTGATGTTTCAGTGTTTGTGTGTGTGTGTGTGACACGTGATCTATCAAAACAACCGCGTTTGCTTTTACCGCACTGAATCATCCCGAAGCATGCCATAAAAGACGAAGTCTCTTTCAAGCTGACATTCTTATTATATTCAATTATTTTTTCATTAAATGTCGCATCTGATTGCGGTGCTTGGAGGATTTGTGGTAGAAAAGCTTAACAAAGATTTTTAAAATTGCATTTTGATTTTAAAACTTGTACTAAATTTACTGTTTCCATGAATACATTAAAATTTCCACCTCTTACTGGCTGCCCGTAAATAATGTTACCCTTTTTGTTTTTCTCAAAAAATTTGAACAATTTTGAACAAAACATTCGAACAATTTTGAACAAAAAGTTTAAACAATTCTGGAAAAAACTAGTTTTCCAAAGAATTTGAGGATGTATTATTCAGTCCAGTTTTGTTACATATGCACTACTTTCAAAATTTGGGTAAATATGTTGATTTTTAAAAATGAAAATTTCGCTCATGAAAAAGCGTTTAAATTCTAGTAGTATTAATGGAAATATGTCTCTATTTTTTTTTTTCGTTTATAAGTTGAAATAAATATTCAATCTATTTATTGAAATCCAAATATGGTTTTACGTGATTGAAAATATGTTGGCTTAATTATGGACGCCTTATATAGTAATTTAAGTTATAATATCCGCAGTGAACATAATGTTACACGTTCAGTGCAAACTTCAAACTTCTTTGAAATGACGACACAGTTCTTGAGAAAACACAGGAGATTTATTTACAACTATGTACAAGAAATATCGTTAACAATTGCTAAATTAACCATAGCAATCTGGCAAATATCGATTAACACCGTATACTCAAACGGTCAACCACGTATTTACATCCGAATACGCAAAAATACAGCTCAAAGGCTTCACTAAACAGAGCTAATACATGCTCTCCAGCTCACCGCTGACACGATTCTCAAGCAAAAACTCACTCGAGACTAACTTATCCCGCCGTCGGCTATGGCTATTTATAAACCCCAGAGAAGTTTCCAAAAAATTCGAAATGCTTCTCGTATTTTCTTTTTATTCATTCCCGAATCCTATCAATGAAAAATAGGGGGACCGTGTACTTCAGTCGAATGTTAGGGGGGTTGTATGTGCATTACAAGAAGCTATTTACAGGTTACGTTACTAAGATAATCTTAGTTGCAAAATAATGGAACAAACGCCTAATTTAGCCAGATTACAACAAATTAATCACGAAAATTACTATTTTCAGAATTTGTAACAATAATTTAAAAATTATGCACCTGGCTCATAAAAAAAAAAGAACGATATCATCAGAGCGATCATCGACTTTATTTACTAGTAAGCTTTCATATGTTGTATTTTAGGAGTTTCAAATGAATCAAGTTACCCTTCCTTTGTTTTTACTGTAACTTCTCTTCACTAGTTCTAGTGCCTGAGTACATAGACACGTTATTTGTCTTTCCTATTTACTGTCAAATTGTCGATTGTTATGTTTCTCACTGTAATGGGTCGAGTAATAGTTTCAGAAGACGACCTTGTGAAAGGCGGAAAAAAGTATTCGCGCTTTATATTTGCTCTATGGTATTTTTATGAGAAATACCCACGTGATTGTTCATTGTTACGTTTGTTTTGTTCTCAAGTTGAACGTTATATGTCTTATTTTGAAATTAAACTTCGAAAAGTGAGTAAATGGATGTTTCAGTGACGTGTTATTGAGGTTGCCATTAATTTAGTAAAGTAGTACATTTTATGCAATTATTTTATGACTATGCCTGGATGACGTGTCTTCATGCAGATAGTTGAGTGGTATAAAGAACTAATTTTTGATTGAATTTTAATCCGTATTGGTCATTTTCGCAGTATTTATTCATTAAACAAAGGTATCTTAATTTTTATAAAAGGCAGTGTCTGTTTGTGTGCGTGCGTTTTCCAGACGGGTTTATGGCACTTACTTCAAATTACCTGAATCGGACTGTGCATGCATTTCAAAAGTTTTGATCTAGAAAATTTTAAGTGAATTTTTAAACGCATCATTGTTTCCAGTTCTTGCGCCAGCCGTCTAGGGCTGCGACCTGATAAAATATGTTCGACTCCGACTCCAGGAGTTTTAGTTTTCGACTCCTACTGCGACTCCCCAAAATTAGAACCCCTATAACCCCTCCACTACAGGGGCCTTACCCAAAATCGGTTCGACTCTGACTCCGCATGCACTGGCAGAGTTGCGGAAGATAAAGGGACCTGCACTCTCACAACATACTGCAACATACGAAGAATTATACGTATACCCATGCTTACAAACAGAATATCGAGCGAATGGCGTAAAAAATCGAAAGTACTATAACACCGAAGCGCTTTCTTATGTCGATAAAAAAAATAATTGCCGTCGAAGCTCTGAGTTATGTTTGACGACCTAATAACAACGTAATTAGACCTTACGTCGTGGCACAAACGACTGAAAGGACTGGTGCAAAAACCTCAAAGTGGTCACAAGAGCAATATTTTATTTAGGGGAACTAGGGAGACTTGACCCAATTTTTGGTTTTTTATTGTCCATTCCTTTTTGTAGAATAGTTAGAACGAAATTAAACATGTGTGTAAATAGTTTGCCATTTTGCGCATTATTATGACTAGAAATAATAGCATAATTTTAAGTACAAACAGTACAAAAAATTATATTCATCACGTCTGCAAATGGGTCAAGTCAAGTGTCCCTAGAGCTAGAGAGGCTTGACCCAACACCTAGGGAGACATGAGCCCCCTCATGAATTTAAGAAGACTCATAGATATTGAAATCAAAAACGCAGGTTTGATGGTGTTTTTTGCTTTAATAAGTGATACTTGAAGTGAATGAACAAATGTTCAATCTTTAGATTAAGTTTTACAGATTTTTTAAAAATTAATCTTATTGCACATCAGCAGAAAAGCAGAAGTCTAATTAAAAACTTTGTCAGCTAAGACCTAAACAATATGTTATTTTACTAAGAAACAAATCATTGGGCTTAAAAATCATTAGTATTTTAGTTATTTGACAAATAAAAACAATTTATTCGACCAAAATATTTTAGTTATTTTTTGAGTAAAAAAAAAAATTCCCTTCTTATTCACAATACGTAAGTTATTACCTAAACAAAAGCAAATCATTAAGGTCTAAATCACAATATTTTAGCTATTTATAAACGAAAATTCATTCAAAAAACATCAAATTATTCTTTGGGTCAAGTCTCCCTAAGTAGCTTTCTCTTATTTACCTTAAATTTTTAGCAACTTAGATCAATAAAATCAAATCATTAGGCCTAAATCACAATATGGTATCTATTCAAAACTAAAAATACTTTGAAGAAACATCAAATTAAAAAAAAAAAAACATCAAATGAGTCTTTGGGTCAAGTCTCTCTAGTTAGCTTGGGTTTTTTTTGTAAAGTTATTCTGAGTGATGTGATTTTGGTATAGGGATGCCCACACTTTTTAGTGTGTGGGGAGCATCATTGCTTTGGGATCTCTCTCTCTCTCTCGTCCTGTTTATATAGTCGCGCCCGCGTTTATAGCAAAACCCTATGTAGCAAATTTGTAGCAAAAACAGAGGTGCCCTCTTAGAGAAGAGGGGATCATGGCGCAGTCTGCGCCACTCAAATTTTTAGGGGTGTTGTTTTGAGGGGAGTTTGTCTTGTTTTTTGGAGGAGAGGGGGGGGGGAGTAGCTCGGGGTATTGGGGGAGGGATGCGCACTTGCTCTTCGGGTTGGGTACCCCTGGCTATAATTTCATAGCTTCGACTCGCCTTCAAATTTTGCTGTATATTATTTAATTTTTTATTTAGCTTTTTATAATAAACTTTTTATTTGGTCCCTTTGATTTCGCTGTAAATGTGCTTGACCTTGTGTACAGAAAGATCTGCAAAAAAAAAAAAAAAAAAAAAAAAATCGTCACCGCAAAATTAAGAAATTTGGCTTTGCTATGCTCCACAATTGAAAATTGGAATTTTGAGCATTTTTTTTCAACGTTTATCAATGAATTTCTGGCTAACTTCCCAACGTGGCTCACTAGCGACGCGCAGCATTGGATCCCTAAAACTCGGAAATCGATCATTTGCGGGCCGCCCAAAATCACGTTTTAAATGTCGGCTACCGACTGCTCACGTGTCGCCGGTCAATCCAGCGCAAGGTACTATTTTACTACATCTTTCCTTTTTACTACAGTTCCATATTTTGCTTTCCGTGCCGTGCTTCAGCTGGTGACTGTTATGCATGCAATTTGATCTCGCCCCGAATAATCCTGTCTCTCCTAAAAAAAATAAAAGAAAAATACCACGCCCAAAGACATAGTAGAACGTGGTTTACGGTACGATTAGCATCGGAATATCTTATGTTCGCCAAAGAGAGCAATGAGCAGACAGTCTTGGAAGCCGTATTGTTGGCACTATGCCAAAGAGTTTCCGTCTCGCTTTCCGCCGTCTTCCATCAACATTGTTATGATGCGCGTATGCGTAGTGAGGTAATGCCAAAAAGCGCGTGATTGCGAACAAACATTTACGTGACCGATTCTTTTATTTTTTCTTTTCTAGTTCTGCGATGTTCCGCGATGATTTTTGAGATACAGTGAACGGTTTGTGCTTTGATTGTTTATTTTTTGCAAATGTCAAACATTTGGGATTAATTTCTACCATTCTTTAAAATGTACATCGGTTTGTTTGACATTTGGAAACGGATTTTACAAAGTTTGGGATTTGTACCACCAGGTGAATCTAGGCATTTCTTGAAAGAGCGTCCGCAGGAAATAAGGTATATTTAAATCTTAAATTTTGTATTTTATTTGAATATTTATTTTCGTTCAAATGATTCTCGTTTGATTTTTCAAATGTGAAATTAGGTTTTTTGCTATTTTAATTAATTATATTTTTCAATGGCTTTCTTTAAAATACGATGTACTTTAATGATCGAAAATTAATTCTTACGAGAGAATACATGATAAGAAACGATGGTACCGTGCTTTTTACTACTTATATATGTATATATACTATACTTTTTTATATAGAGAGAGGAAGAAGGACAACTATGTTCAAGGCAGAAAAATTAAGTTCAAATAAATACTTAAGTGAAATGAAAATGGAAGATTATTAGTTTGGCAAAACTTATGGCAAAGAGGTGTCACTGTTTTTCAGTTGACCCCCCCCCCCCCGTTTATCACGATTTGTCACTGCAATATACTACCTCTCCTCCCCTCCCCCTGTCACAGCATATTTCGCTACCTTATACTTACAGTTCAGAAAAAAAGTGTCATTTATGAAGTTAAAAAAAAAAATACAGGGGTGTGCGCCTATGGGGGGGGGGGGTCATGGTGCAGACTGTGCCATTACAATTTTTAAAGAGGTGGGGGGGGGGGGGGTTCACTTCAATCTAAAGAAAAGGTGATTTGAAACAAATTTATATTACGTTTACATTATTTTTACATTGAAAAACCAAATATTTCATGGAATGGCTCCCCTCTTCCCCCTGACTACAGTACTGGTTCCGAACCCATTGCTTCACCGGACTTTAAAAAAGTGCTTATTATATGCTTCAACACCTTCGCAAAAACGGGTAGATTTTCCTGAGTTATTTGGCAAAATTCCTAAGTGGGCTCTGTGCCAAAAAAAAAAAAAAAAAAAAGCTTGAAGTGATTTCAAACTTTAACTTCATAACTCAGTGGTGCTCAAACTCTATTAGTACAGTAAAAATAAGGGTCGGACACAAACATCCAAAAAAAAAAAAAAAAAAAAAGCTAAACCTGATGCAAATTGTTTATTACCCTCCCAATAAGAACAGGTAAAAAGTCCTACCCCATTGTGCGTCGGGTTTTGGAATGGGGGGCATCTAAAAATTGCTGTTTCGGTATTTTTCCAGAATTTTTAGAGTAAATTTAAAGTGAGAATATTATGTTATACTAAATTTAAAAGCATGAAATTAAAGGTGTTTGAACCCCCTAGAGGAATGACATAACCCACCAATGCTACAGAGCCCCCCCCCCCCCCCTATCCCCGTAAAACGAAGCAGTACCCCGAACCCCCTCCATACATTTCATATGGAAACATTATTTTATGCTAAGTTAAAGTTGGAAATAAAGTGTGTCCATACTTCAAGAGCGATGGTGCACTTCCTCTCAAAGCTACAGCACCCCCCCCCCCCCCCCTCCGCCAAATAAAATAAATACTCAACCCCCTCCCCTTTTATTTCAAGTAGAAGTATTATTTCATGCAAATATAAAATGCATTAAATCAGAACTGTCCACCCCATAAGAGCAGTAGCTCACCTCCCAAAACGAAATTATATACTAAAATATTATCCTTCCCCCCCCACCCACCCCCTCTGATGGTGCACATTTGATTCAATGGCCAGAAAAATTACGCTGAACTGTTTTTTGCGTTCAAATGATTTCTCCTAAGCTTGTAACAAAAAGTCTTCGTTAACAAGATGTTTTTTTGGAATCTAGATTATGAGCAAAATCGTTATTGTTGCAGCTATGTCTAGCACAGTTTGTGCATATAGTTGCGCACTTCAGTCCACTTTCAGACTTTTCAAACACTCACTATATCCAATGAACCCCTCAAAGCAAGCACAAGATTTGAGGCGCAGAAAATCTTCTAGAGCTTGGCTGTTGTAATAAGACGCAGATTATATTTCTGTGGTGCTTTCTTTGCACCCATCAAAAATGACACTAGCTTTCCCATACTTACTAGTGACCTATATGTTTGCAAATGAGAACCCCCACCGACTTAGAGGGTGCAGAATTGCAGCATTGTCCGTCTCACTACTGGCAATTTCGTTTTGTCCCCCCTTACGGTGATGGCAAAAGATTGTAGAAAAGTTGAAGTAAGTTAAGAAGAAGTAGGGAAACTTTGGTCAATTTGGACCTTTTTTATACTGCACAGGAATTTTGTTTTCCAGCGCTCTAAACAGTTTAATAACTCCAGTCACAAATAATTTGGTTACTGAGCTCGCTTAGATCTTTTAGAATTATCATTCTGACATTACCATATCATTGTGTGGCATTTTGTACTTCGGAAAAGTTTAAATCAGGGAAATTTTTTCGTGAGCGTCACTGCAATAGTTGATTTTAGAATGTAAGTTCAGGGTCCCCCCCCCCCCAAAAAAAAAACGATGGCGGACCCCTTAAGTGTGACGGAATACCCATCCAGAATAAAAGCCCTCAAAAAAGAAAGGAATACCCCTTGAAAAAACTGCCTCGAAAATTCCAATGACGCAAAGCTGCTCCATGGACCCGTCCCCCCCCCATTCCCCCGTCCGCCTGTCCACCCCTGTTAGAGTTTATTATTTTACTATTACAGAGTGGTTTCTGCGAGGTTTGAGAATTTTTTTTAAGTAATAGAAATTATTTTTATTTAAATAGAGGATTATTTCGTCCCCCCTTCCCCCCAAAACTCGACGCGCAAAGTGCAGGGACTTTTTACCCCTTCTTTCTGAAAGGGTAAGAAGTAATTTGCAACAGGTTTCGCCATTTTTTTTGGATGTTTGGGTTTGGCCATTTTTTGGCCTAATTTTACTGTACTATATCTTTGAGTTCCGGAGTTCCGATCGTACCTACGATTGTGAAATACAGTAGCCCCCCCCCCCCCTTTTTAAACCTTTTAACGCGGGTTTATTTTATGCGGTTTAAGATTTGACATTTTTATTTTACGCGGATGAGTTTCGATTTTATGCGGATGCCGCATTGCCAACTGATAATTTCCCCTCTTTCAAGAACCAACTCCTGAGGTTGCAGATAACAAGTAATAAACTGCATTTTGAGGTGCTAACAAGCGAGCTTGGGCAACTCGAGATATTTTTTGCGGTTGGTTCCAGAACTCCTTCCAGAAGTAAAGATATTAAACTCACAATTCAGAACTAACCGGAAGAGCTAGGAGTGACAAAAGAGAACGAAACCAATGAGGATACCCTCGTCTTTGACACACAACCAAAAGCTTTCACACTGACAATTTTGAGCCATTCCTTGACAATGGCAAATGATCTTTCTGATGTATTAGTGAAGGAAGATCCCGTCATGGAAATTAAGCGAGTGAACATGGAAGCGTTTATGCCCCACAAAGAAAAGAAAAAATATTTTTTTTACTGTTAAGAATAACACAAACAGCTCTTTTTTATAAGCACTTTTCTTTATGCACATTGTATGTATATATACACATTATTCTGTACATTTATCTATCCCTAGAGTGGATTGTTGTTCTGCAGAACCTAACCCCTATATTAACACTATTATTTAGTCTCAATTTACGTGGTTCTGATTTACGCGGCATTTCCGTGAAACGTAACCCCCGCGTAAAACGAGAGTCTACTTTATTACTTTGGCACTGTACAGTAGATGAAAATATTACACATGAATTCAAACTGTTAATGTATCATTCAGAAACACGAAAAAAAAAAAAGGTATTATATGTATGTGAGAGTCCGCTGGTGGCGTGACGGTTAGGCGCAGGCCTTCTACGCATGTGGACCCAGGTTTTGACCTGGGGTGGCCAGTCGGTGGATTTTCGAGATGTAGAAGATCATCAGCGCCCATGTCGTATGATTGTGCGACATGTAAAAGATCTCTTGGGGCTTACGAATTCCCTCGGCAAAATTAAATTCCTAGTGCAATTTCGCATCAATAGAGAGCCCAGGTGCTTCCATCTGGTAGAACCTGGGCGTCCAAATTATCCGTGAAATTGACATCCGCGCCTTAATGGTGGCACATGAAAGACTGGATGTAGTATCGGGGAATCGCACTAGGTCTGCTAAAGGCTAAATGCCTTAGAACGCAGCCCCCATTAGATGAAGAATATTCGCATAAGAATTTCGTAGTTCTGTTCGTCTCTTTGGGACTCCCTGAAACGCATTGCGACGGTCCCTCAAACCTATAAATCCGCCACTAACAAATCATTTCTTTTTTATTTTAACTAAAAGATAATTTGTAATCATGATCTTAACCGCAATTAAATTTAAATTTCATTTTAATATTTTCTCGCCCATACTTTCTCAATTTTTCTGGTAACTTATTTTATTTATTTATTTATTTATTTATTTATTTTATTTTTTTTTTCAAATTTTCGAACAAGTTTGTCGTTTTCCCAACTGGGGCCGTGTGTTGCTATCTCTCCCAATGAAGAAATCATTGCACAATCTTTCTCTTTTCGCGGGTTGCGTATACATGTCTGCGATCTTCCCTTTTCGCGTATTGCGTATTCAAATCGATGCGGAATCCACGAAAAGGAAGGATTGCACATTGATTTCTCTACCGGTAAACGGCGCCAAGTAGCAATTTGTGCAACAGAGATATTGCTAGTTTTTTTTACAGGCGTGAAAATGATGATATCCAAACTCCGTGAAAATATCTTGACATTTTTCAGAAAATTAAATTTAATTTAAGAGTGAAATAAACCAGTGATGCCCAATCTTTTTCTGCCCGAGGGACGGACCTCATATTAAAATCACTCTCGCGGGCCAGAACACATACAACATTTCAAAATATTTCATTCGTTTCTAAATAACATTGGAAAATATGGAAAACGGAAGAAAATTACAAACCGATAATTGTTGTTGTCATTTACTAGATACATATTTATTAAATACATGATTTTCAGAAACCAATTAACGAGTATTTGACTCCAAATCTGTGACATTGTCACTAATCGTCAGGACCGTGCACAGAAATTTTGGAGTCCGTCACAAAAAACTTTTCTGGGCTCCGCTCCATATTGTTTACCCCTATATTTCATGCCTAGTTTTAAAAATATTGGGCCGTCTTCAGACCTGGGGACCGGGCCAACAGGTGTCCCTTCTCCCCTTCCCCCCCTGTGCACACTCCTGCTAATCGTGCTTTTCGATTTCTAACATTCAAAAAAACGACGGGCCACACGGATAAGCTTCGCGAGCCGTATGTGGCGCGCGGGCCTTAGGTTGGTTACCACTAAAATAAACGAAAACAATAAATACATTATTAATGATCAATTCTAAAACGTTCTAAGGTGGCCGGGACAGAAAAGATGTTTACTATTTTGATTTTTCAATCTTTAGAATGGTTGGTACTTTGAATTTATAAAAGGTTAAAAACTAAAATGTAATATTTTAAAAAATCTATTGTTTTTCCTCAGTGGCAGATTTACAGGTTTGGGGGCTCGTTACAGTGCGTGTTTGAAACCCCTTTGTTTATGACAGAATTATACAATAAAATATTAACCATGTGCATTTTTGAATCTTCTTCGGGGCCCTTGTGGTTGTGGGTGGCCCTCGCAATTGCGTCATGGGCCACCGCACCCCTGCAGTTGCGTCATGCTGCCACTGCGTTTTCCATTTCCCCCCTTCTCCCGTTTTCCACAATGCTAAATTTTTATTTCAAAATACAAGGCATGAAAATACACTAGACGAAATTTTGAGCCGTATTTTCGGTTTTCAATGCGTGAAATGTATTGTGGGGGCGCTAAAAATATGTCTGGTTGTAGAACCGGCATGATCCAAAAAACGTTTTCGTATAATAACGTGGAAATTTTCAATTCAAGATGGAAAGCGATTTACAATTCTGGAAGTATTGGTGCTAATTGTTTAGGGTGGTAACATGTTCTACTCCAGGTGAAAAAGGTCCCGATCCATTTCGAATGTAATTAAGCTTTAATGATAAATATCAATCACCGAAGATTTTCCCCCTCTATTATTTTAAGATGAAAAAGTTTTCTTCAATAGGAATTCTAGTTTTACCACTTTGCTGATTAGTGTTGCTCTGCCACGTGCAAGCATTCAGCAACTTTTAAATTGAAACGAGTTTTTGATGATTCATCACAGCGTGTGATCTAGTTTCGATTTTGTATCACATTCATATCAGAAATCTGATATGCGACCGCGTGACAGAACTGTGGAAGAATGAGAAAGGTGCGTTGAACGACATTCGAAAATAATGTAAAACCTGTAGGACTGCAGCATGGAGTTGAAGAAACCGACCGAGAGTTGGTTTTTATTTGTTCATGGTACCTGCATTTATAACGGCACCCCCCACCCCCTACCCGATCATGCCACAGGTTCCTTCCGTTATTGTCAAGCTTCATATAGAAATACGTATTAATCTAACATTTTTCTTTCTCTACCTCATTACTGTGGTTCCCCCATGTGGCCATGCATTTGCTCTATGATCTTGCAGCAAAGATTTACGAATAACTATAACATGCAAAATCGTCTTCAGGAGTGTATTGGTTATACATCACACTTGGATCTTAGCCAAAAGGCCGTGTATTAGTGATACAATAGACCCTCGTGTTTTACGCAGGTTTTTTTGCGCGGTTTCGATTATACGCGGTTTAAGATTTGACGCCTTTATTTTATTTTACGCGTTAGCGGCAATGAACACATATAAAATTTTCCCCTCTTTCAAAATCCAAACTTCTAAAGATTGCATATTACACGTAATAAACTTCATTTTGGCGTGATAATAATCGAGCTTAGGCCACTGGAGACATTTTATGCAATTGGTTCCAGAGCTCTTTCCAGAAGTAAAGTTATTAAACTCACACAGTTCAGAACGCACTGTAAGAAGTGCTTTTAGGAGTGACAAAGGAGGCCAAAACCAACGAGGATACCAACGTCGGTGACGCACAACTAAAAACGCTGACATAAAAAATTTTGAGCCATTCCTAGGCAGTAGAAATGATCTTTCTGATTTGTTAGCGAAGGAAGATTTTATCATGGAAACAGGGCCGTGCTTAGGGGGTGGCAAACACCCCCTAAGGAAGTATAGTTGGAAAAGGAAGTATTGTATTTTTTGGCACAGGGCCAAAAAATACAGTACTTCCTTTTTACTTCCTTTTACAAAAAAATAAGTATTATATTCGCGAAAAAAAATTCACTCAAAAATGACCTTAATTTCCATTTTACTCACCCCCGAATGAATATTGAGTATTTTTTTTCGTCTCGACCAGACGTGGATAAGTGCCTAAGAATGTATAGACACGCGAAATATCCGTAATGACGATTCTTGAGGTTATTACAATGAATTTTCTCGTGACGTCTGTCTGTACGTATGTATGTATGTATGTCGCATAACTCAAGAACAGTATGTCTTAGAAAGTTGAAATTTGTTACGTAGACTCCTAGTGGGGTCTAGTTGTGCACCTCCCCTTTTGGTTGAATTCGGGTGTTTCTAAAGGGGTCTTTTGCCCCTTTTTTGTGGGGAAATTATTGTTAATTTCGATGTAAACTCAAGTGGTGTTATACACTGGTGTGCAAAAATTAAGGACGAAATCGAATTATTAGCATATCAGCTGAACGAAGAGGCAAAGCGGACAGAAAGACCAATCAGGAGATTAAGTAAGGTGATGTGGTAGCACAATGCATGGGGTTCATTCTTCAGCATGCCCCCCTTAAAATGGTTTTCTGTATCCACCCCTGCGAGGAGGCGGGCTCGTTATTTTTCATCCCCCATTTTTAAAAATCTATTATTTTAGAGGTGTGCTGTATTAAAGAGTCTTACGTTCCGAAAAAATTATTGTCCCTTGCTTTCCGCTGTACGGGGGGAGGGGCGGGGGTGACAATCAACGTTATCAATAATTTTTCTTGTAAGGGCAATTAATGTGGTTTTGACAAAAGGGGAATTAACCTGAGCGCAATTGCTGTTTGCTAACACAAGTGGTGGTAGGCGACCTTCCTTATATAGAGGTCGAAAATTAGTGAAACAACACTCCGAAAAGAGGAGCTAGTTTAAAAAAGTGCCAGCTGATTTATTTCTACGAACACATCCTTTGTTATTTAAGAGCTTCTTGATCTCTTTGACCATGGAAATTTCCTTAAAAGTGAGGTTGTAAAAGATTGCTGCGCAAGAGCGCAGGTGTGCAAACAGTTTGTACTAATTCCAGCAGATATTTGCGAATTCTATGCGATTCTTCTCCTTAGGGTCTGCGGTCTGTAAGTTGCGTTTGGTACGTTGAATGTGCGAAATACTACAAGGAAAGGATACAAATAAGAGGGAAACGTAGTAAAAGTAAAATGAAATAGACTCTAAGGAGGGGGGGGGGCGTGGCATTTTTAGATTTCTGCGCAATTCGATGCTTCATTAAGCCTTTAAGGATCATAGGTTGAAATGTGTCTCCCAAATTATATTTTCCCCGATGTAATTGAGACATCAGAATTTTCGTATTATTCTTCGCTGGTGCTACAGCCTGTTGCAAGACCGTCTCTTCAAGTCTTTCCCACCTTACCCTATCCTCAGCAAGGTAATGGGTCAAAACTTCGCGGCCGAAACTTCGCCGAATAATACTTCGCGGCCAAAACTTCGCGTGGACAAAACTTCGCGCTGTCAAAACTTCGCGTGGACAAAATTTCGCGTGGTCAAAGCTTCGCTTGGGCAAAACTTCACGCAGTCAAAATTTCGTGCGTACAAAACTTTGCACAAACAAAACTATGTACGTGCATTACTTTTCGCATCTAAATAAAACTTCTTAAAAATAAATTATTTTAGTTTTAATTGAAAAAAATCTTTAAATTACATATGCAGTCGACGCTCGTTATAACGATCATACATTTTAAAAATCATCTGAATTTTATTGAAAAGTTTTGAAAAACTAGCTTTAAAATAGGACTAGGAATAAATGATGAAAATAATTAAAATGAAATGCAAAATTTTCAATCATCACAAATTTTTCAGTTAGTTAGTTATAGAACATAAAATTATTATTATAAAACCAATTCCTCGTTTTCGAAAAAGTGATAAATTAATCTTTATTCAAACTTCAAATCTGTATCAATTTATTACTTCATTAACTTGCTATACTTAAATTCATTTAGGATTTACACAATTAACTTGCAATTAAGTAATTCATTATGAAAAATTAAATTCTATATAGAGTGTGAATGCGTTCCTAGAAATCATTAAACGATAACACCTCCCCCCCCCCAAAAAAAATACATTTTTACTTTTTAGCTAATTTTATATGATACGTTTATTGAAGTTCATTGTTATGAATGCGCGAAGTTCTACCCACGCGAAGTTCTGGATAGGCAAAGTCACAAAGTTATGAATCAGCGAAGTTGACCGCGCGAAGTTTTGTCCACGCGAAGTTTTGACCGCGAAGTTATCGAAGTATGTGGCCAGGCACCTAATGCGGGATGCCTTTATAACCTTTAAGATGTTATAGGTTCACCATACTTTTTGTAAATTTCATGGTTATAAGCTCTTCTCCAGCAGTTATCGCACTAGCAAAAAGAAAAAAAAAAGTTATTATTATCTCGAACTTCCATATTCTCTACCGCAAAGCTTATGCTCAAATTTCTCAGAATTTGATCTTTGATCAGAAATCTAGAAATGTTCTCAATAAGTTAACCCTTCAGCACTCGCCGTCGTGAGCAAAATACTCACACCAGAAGAAAAAAAAAATGTTTTTTTGTTTCATCAAATTATTTTATTTGTTTCAGCAAATGTAATTATTTTGTATAATATGTGATGCTGAGAAAAATGGTACAGGAAACATTTTCTACTAAAAACTACTTCAAACATTTATTGAGGGAAAGAGAGCGGTGCGAGAAAAAACACACATGGTGAGTTCTCGCAAGTGAGTTTGACCGCAAAATAGGCAATGCGTTTAATCAAAGATTTTGTTAAAAAAATGTATAATTAAAGTGAAACAATTGGTCACAACAGGAATAGGACCACGTAAGTTGCCTGAGCCAGTGAGATAGGTGAGGAGATAACGGGAAAGTTTGTTAAAAAGACCGAGCTCTCAGGCTGCTGTATTCGCTCTCTTGGGGTGCTGGTTCATAAACAACCCTCATAATATACGATTATACATGTAATAAAAGATTGCTAGCCAGGGTCGAGGCCATGTTGGAGGAGGCATTGACTCTCGGTGCTCAAGGTCTTGTATCGTGCTTTCACTATTGAACCAACGCTCGAAGAAGTTGGAACATAAGGATGTACAATAAACAAATAATCAAATTGTACGCTTATTCATTTAATGTGTTCATTGCGCTCAATACATGTAATTACATTAATCAAGCACGAAATCTAAGAAGAATTCCAGAGGAACTTTTAGGAGGGTTCTGAGCTGTCTCCTTCTCGCCCTCTTGGCTCATGCCTTCGCGATACTATCAACAATACAAAATTTTTGTATGATCTCTGGTTTTACCAAAGAGTTCTTAAAACTTCTGTTGAGGAGTTCTTATTACTTATCAATAATGGTAATTGCTGATTACCTAGCAGACTGACAGCATTTCTTAAATTATTAATTCTTTCGATGGCGGAAGCTTCATAATTAGACCACATACCCACATCGCAATGAAAGTGACACAACTCCAAAATCAGGAAAAAACGTACTAGTATTGATTTAAAATCTAAATTTAATGCTCTTTTTTGCTACAGAACTCGCACAATAACTGGTGCGTGGTGATGTAAAAACAATGTAATCAATAGTGACACATCATTAAAATTTTATAATTTAGAAGAACATTTTTCGAACTTTTTTAAGCATACATTTTTAATTTAGACAACAAAAACTAACCAGTACAGTCACATTATAAAATTTTTGCGTGTATTGTAGTATTTGAGACTAAATCGCTTAAAAGTGCTGTTGCATAAAACCTTGATTTTGCCGAGTTGCGATATGATGCATTATTGTGTAAAATAGAATTGACTGTTACTGCATAAGATATTTATGGAGAAAAGTTATGGAGCATAAAATGGGAGCATAATTATAATCCAATGCAGAAGCTAGTTTAAACTTGACGAATCTTAGTGTTTTAGGAAGCGATTAAAATAGAATTTAAAAGCGGATTTAAAACCTAATTTAATTCCCCATTTTTAATTTCATTGCAGTTGACCTTCGTAATTTTATTTTAAAAAGGGATGTTTGGTACTGTCAGCGTTATTGCTTGCTTGCAAACAAATGCAACTGAGCTTTCTGTGAAAGAAGTTTCAGTCAACACACACGGATCTAAAAGGCTGCAAGCGAGGGGGGGGGGGGGGTCTTTCCCCGGGATGTAACTTATGGATCTTATGAGGGGGGTAAATTTACTTTATTACTGTAGTTTTTTTTTTTTGAAACTCGATAGAAAAAATTGAAGGAAGATGAGTAAGGGCGGCAGTTTCAAGATTTTCCCCAGCTCGGAAAATTCGTTCATCCGGTAGACTGAAAATAATTAAAAGTTCGACCCAATGTTTCAACTATGTATAAAATACTTAATTTTTTTTATTCACTCTTTTCGATCAGTAGAAATTGTAAACGTTTTGTAGTTAAAAATCAGGAAGCGGGTAGAAAAGTAGAAAATGGGAGAAAAGTTATCTTTTTGCCTTCCCCTAGTTCGCTACTGTGTTAGTACAGTCACTGATATACTTTTATTTGTTTCTTCCCAGAGCACCCCCACAAATGCAAATTTTGTGCTTAAAAAAAAACACTTGATTTTACCTTGAATACTTTTACGTACTATTTTAGGCGCATTTTATAACGAATACCGTATTATTTTCTGTAATTATTGTACATTGACTGTCCTGATTACGATTATCGAAGAATTTATTGTTATTGATTACTATTTTACAATCATTATCGTTGCGATTGCTCAAAGACTATTTTGATCGTACGGATGGCAGAGAAAGTTCTAAGAAATCAAGTCTGAAGTTTCAATTTTCTTTGATATACTTAATGCTTAACTACATATTGTATGTAATTGTTGCTGGAATAAAATTAGATTAACAAGCATTGGAAAATATATATATGTATATATATATATATATATATATATATATATATATATATATATATATATATATATATATATATATATATATATATATATATATATATATATATATGCTGTGAATTTTTATTGTGAAGAAAACTCGAACATTTGTTATATTACTCTAACTGGAATATTCATTTTTCCTGATTGAAAATCACTTCTGCAGATCAGCGCGAAAATCAACCATATTGTGTTTCCAGACCTTTTTCTGAACAACGGAACTTTCCTTGAATCTGAACTTTTTTTCTGTGCCATGAGTAAAATTTTCATGGAAAACTTGCTTGCGCATTCTCAAATTCCTGCGTCATACACGTGCGTAACTTACGTTTAAAGCGCCAATCCTTTTTTTTTCTATGGCGAAATCTTGTTAACGTAATTGTTATGTCATGTGTCTTCGTAGTATGGTTGTGTTTGTTTTGTTTAAATAATGGAGTCTTTCTGTGCCCAAATTGTTTCTGCGATTTTAGAAGACTTTGTAATTATTGATGAGTATGTTTTTTTTCTTTCAACAAGTTTCGAAAAGAATTTTGTGTTGTATATCCTATTGTATGAATGTTATTTGTTTCAATCTCTAAATTAGATTAATATTTCATGCAGTTAGTTGTGTATTATATATGTGCCTCATTGCTTCAAAGCAATCTTTTTTTTTTTTTTTTTAATTCTAATTAACTTATGCAGTTAAATGCAGCAGTAATTTATGCAGTTGAAAATATAATTTTTTTTACGAAACAGAAAAAGTTTTGTGCATGCCTTATTAACTTGAATCTTTTGTTAGCGATGCAGATTCGAATAAATGTGGAATTTCAAAAGATTTCTAATTTTTTTTTCTGTGTGTGTAATAACTTCTCCTTCCTAGTGACATTTAAATCCCCCCCAGGGCCGGATTTAGGGGAGGGAAGGCGGGGCTACTGCCCCGGGGCCTCCACAACAAAGCGGCCCCAACAATAAAATTTTTACAAAATGTCCTATACAAAAAAATAAATAGCAGTAACTTCAGGATGTATTTCCTATAAAAGTGCTGATCGAAAATATTGGATATATACGTATATATCAAAATATTCGGATATATATTAAAGTATCGGATATTTTCGAAAATATGATGATGTTTTCGAATCTGATTAGGGGCCTCCACACTTCTAAATCCGGCCCTGCCCCCCCCCCCCAGCAGAAGATTTCCTATATTAACATGAATTATCAATCATTTTTTAGTCATCAGAAATTTCTTCAATATTTTCAAGTTTTAATGTAGTTTATTTTAAAAATTACTTCGGAAAAGAATGACTGTTTCAAATTATCTTCTATTTTGAAGGATGTTGTGATTTTTATGCAAAAAATTCTGTTCATAGATTAATTCGTTTAAAATCTTGTTTTAATTCATCATTCAGTTCAATTGTTGCATTTTTTCTGATTTATTTTTCTTTTTTGTGGTTAATTAATGTGTTGTAATATTAATAAAGCATGATGGTTTATTCCTTTGCACTTTCTAGTCATACTACATGCAAAATAAAGCGTTTTTGGCCGTGCCTCAGTTGCATCCCGCTTCAGTTTTTCTTGTAAGAGAAATTCATGCTGCCCCCTCCTCTTCCGAGTTCAGTTCAAAAACACATTTTTTTATTCATATGATTGAGAAAGTTTGAGCTTCCTGATAACAAAAAATGTTTCAGAAGATAGTTGTTAGTCGTGATAAAATTCGACAACACTTCGCGCACGAGTAAGAATTTATTTCGTGAGGAACTGCAAACTCATTGACTTCTTTTTTGCCAATTTAGAATTAGTCGTAAGTTTAACTAAGCAGTAGTGAAATCTTTCGCAGTGAGACTTATCCCCCCCTACTCATTATTATTTTTTCAAATTGACTTTCTTTTCTTCCTCCTTCCTCGAAGAGGAAATAAAAATTTTGTGAAGTGTCTCTTTTATGCGTTTTAGCATTCTCATTGCACAATCAGGGGTCGATCCAGCGCCAAATTGGGGCCGCTTTGCGGCCCCCTTCACAAAATTCTGCTTCGCAGAAGCGGCCCCATTCACAAAATTCCCCATCGCAAAAGCGGCCCCATTCACAAAATTCCGCGTCGTAAAAGCAGCCCCTTCACAAAAATTTATAAAAAGGCAGCCTTTTCACAATATTTTTAACCGCAAATAGGTACGCATCTACGCGGGACCCTCTTCCACCTTCCCCCATCTTATCTTTTTGCTTGCTGCGTGAGGTGTTTTTGCTTGAGAGCGTCAGAGGGGGGAGGGGAGAGGGACACTTGTGATTGGTAGCTTGTTTTCAGGAAAATCTAAATTTTACTTTGATTACGCAATATATATTTAGTATTAATTTGTGTTGAATTTCAAAATCCAACTCTAAAATAACTTTACTTAAAATAAAATTATTTTACATGCTGTTTTTATATTTTTATTTCTTTTGAAGATCTTGATTTCCTTACATCCGCCATGGTAAACGAATTTTTCGCATTTTTGATGTTTACTGTACCTTGTTAAGAGGCAAACAAATAAAATTTCTTATATATTTATTAACATCATTAAATTGCAAAGTTTTAAACGAAATACCTACTCTGCAAGAACGTCAAAAGTCAAAAAATTAAACGCTGAATGCTGGTGCAGTATTATTTTGGGTTTTAATTACTTTTAAGTTTTTCAAACACATACATGGAATCTTTAATGAGTATTTCACTTCTGTGTTAAGAAATATGTGATATCTTTGAGTCTGTTCATTTTGTATTTATTAGGAGTTATCATTACGTTCAGCAGCATGTGCAATTTTCATTGCTCTTAAAGTATTTGAGAGGGGCAAACAGGAAATCTGTTGTGAGACTTTCACCTTAAGAAAGTGTGCCTTGCATATGTATATTTGTAAGAAGCAATAAATGTAATGTATGTGTCAAATTACGAATAAAATGTTGAGGGTCTTACTTCTCCCCTCCCCCAGCGCATTTTCTCTTGACAGCTTTCAGGTATTCTTCAAGAACTTGCAATCACCCCTGAAACCTGTCTAGGGCTTTTCTATAACGATACGACAGCTAAAAATGCTTTAATGTAATCTTTTCCAAGAAAAAAATCACGAGAAGGTCTTTTTTACAAAAATAAAGAAAATTCACAAAAATATTTCGCTTTTTCACAAAAATAACGAAATTTCACAAAAATATTTTGCCTTTTCACAAAATGGGGACCCAAAAAATAAAACCTGGATCGACCCCTGACAATAATCGCTGTCGTTCGCAAAGTAAAACAAATTTGAGGACATAAACAGTTCCTAGGAAAGAAGAAAGCTCTTTCTAGACTGAATAGAAATTTGCTGAATTGTGTCGGGGCTAAAGGTAAACGCGTGAGAAAGTGGGAAGACTGGGGTTAAAGTTTTGTCCTAATGAAATGAATCGTGTTCAAGATTTTTGGGCTTTGAAACATATCATATAGTTTAAGACAGGCACAAGGAAAAAGGGGGGGGGGGGGAGAGCGGGGAGGGGGGGGAGAGACTACAAAAGTTCAGTGTTTGATTCTATGGCATCTAAAGAGTCAAGTTTTTCTCAAGCTAACTTTTTAAAAACGGGAGGGGGGATTTTAAAATTTTCGGTGTATTCATAAAGCGGCTCACCCCCCGGTTAGCGGAAAGAATTATACCTGGGTTGGTATAATTTTTTCCGCTTATTTTTTATGGATTGCAGTTATTTTGCTGTCAGTTCATTGAAAATAATTCTTTTTTAGTCGGTACTTGAAGTTCCTTATATATTAAACAAAACAGAAAAAAACCTCTTATGTTTCTGCTGTGATGTCCCAATCCTCAAAATGAATACATTTTGTTAAAAATCATCTCCACAAACACGAGTTGGTTACAGGGGCGCCGGAGTGGGAAGTCACTGGGAATTTTCGTTTATTTTTTTTTATTTGACACATTTTGTCTGACGATTCGGCAAATTGGAAGAAACTCTTGTCGGTTTTTTAATTGTTTTTTATACCCTTAACCAGTGGCGTTGCTACGGGGCAGGGGGGGGGGGTCTCCCGGGTATCAATCGTCTGTGGGGGGGGGGGGGCACAAAGTGGAATTGCAACGTTTGAAAAATAACAAGCTAAAATACAGTTCTAAAACTACAAGTTTGAAAATTTATCGGGGGGGGGGGAGTGGAAATTCCGGAGACTCCTCACCCCCTCCACATTATGGAGTGAATACTCAGAATTAGTCCATATTGTCAAAACTTAGACTTAGCAGTGACTTCCTTTTAAACCAAAAACTGAATTATATTATTTTCCCTTGTGCTTGAGATAGGCGTTTGAAACAATTACAAAGCCATCAATTTCATGCACCCTCTCACTTTTTAGACCTCACAACGGCTCTGCTCATGGATCTATCTAGGGCAAGTTATATAAAAAGCATTCATAGTTTTTATTTGTCTTTTGTACATTGACCCTCTTGAAATTTCGGAGCAACACAAATGTAGTTGTTTCTGAAAATTGTATGAATTTCTTGTTTTCAGAGAACATTAAAACTTTTTTTTTTGCATTAGTAGGGAGGGGGTGACACCACAAATTACCACCCCGGGTATCACCCATGCTAGGTACGCCTCTGCTTTAACCTTAGACCATTGATCTATGGCTTTAACACGTCCTATCATGAGTGCATGATCGTAATTTCATTATTCGGCAAATTTTAAAATATCAGTTGGCAAATTAAAAATATTCCCCCTCCCAAAAACTTAAGTTCGGAACGCCACTGGATGGTTACTTTTTATATTTGCTACAGTATGTTTCAATTTTTAAACTTTCAATCGCATTGTAAAATATATTTATCGTGAGACTTTGTGAAGTTGAGGTCCGACTCTGACTATGTTTACCTCAGTTTTGGAAAAAAGGGAGGGGTATTTGGCGCTAAGTTGAGTTGAGAAACTTTCTTAGTAGTTTTTCAAAAATATTCCAACTAAAATCTATTTTTTTACTAAACTACATTTTTACTAAACTACATTTTTTTATTAAACTTTACTAAAAAACAGGTCTATTTTTCACTAAACTCCCCTAAAAGAGGTAAACATAGTCAAGGTCACAGCCATGAACGCCCATATGCAAAGTTACAAGGGGGGGGGGGGGAAGACTCAAATATTTTCCTCGTCGTTTAGCAGAATATTTTCCCCGTGGAAACCGATTTCAAGACAGATTAGAGTCATTAAAATTTGAGATTTTTAATAATTTATTAATTTCTGGATGGCGAAGAAATATTTTTACATTTTTGCAAAGAAAAAAGTACTAAAAGCAAGAAAGTTCTAATTTCAAAGGGGGGACCCGAGCCCCCCTTGCCCCCCTATATGGGCGCCCTTGGTCACAGCTCAACTATAGGTGGATTTAGACTGAGTTCCTGAAGGGGGGGGGGGGAGGGGGGGGCAGTTTTTTTTTTGAGCAACATGAGTTGTAATCAAGACTGGATTTATAGACTTAACATGGCCCAAAGCTATTTCAGGTTTTGGGTCTCTTTTGTAGTCCGGACAACTTTCTGTAGGTGGTGAAACAGGCCATTTTATAAAGTCTAAACCCTATGTTTCCAAAATTAGAATTATAAGTTTATCTGCAATGTAAACTACAAAATAACTCAATGGGCTGTATTTTTGAATAAATTTTATTTATGATTTTTTTGGGGGGGGGGGGAGGAGGGAGTATTAAACATTTTCCTAAAAAATACAAAATTTTAACTTTAAAACCTCATTGTTTTGGACCCCAATGTGCCAAAAAGTTATGAATGTTTGTTTCATCTGAATTGTTTCCTTTTCATATTTTAAAAGTTTTTTCATGAAAAAATATTCAAAAATCTTATTTTTAACTTAATTCTTCGAAAAATCTAAAACGCATATTTGTTTAAATAACTATAGATAACATAATAACCTTTTATGTTGTGCAAAGTTTTATATTAATTTATTTATTTCTTCTTAAAACCAGTAATATGATTCAAGTTAAAGCCCTTCTTCACACTTATTCAATTAAGTGTTTGATACTTAAATAGATCATAAACCTTTTTTGGAAAAACATTTCTGCTTGCTCTTGCATTTACCCGTGTGTGTCCCAAATTTTTATTTCTTAATGATACTGAGTATAAATTTTATAAAGGAAATAGAAGCAATTTAGAATACATAAGTGCTGAGTTCTTTAAAAGGAAATTTATTTAAAGAAAGAGTTGAATTACTTATAAGCAATGCTTTTAAACTGTGATCAAAGCATTAAAATCTATTGTAAAATGTAACCGTATATTTTATTTTCGTATAAGTCGAGAAATTTAGTGCAAAACATGATTTTAAAAGTTAGGTGTCAACTTATACAAGGGGCATAATTTCCACAAATTTTTGCCGAACAATTCTGGGGGGGGGGGGAACACTTGAAAACGTGAACATTTTCCAGATTTTAATCCAACCTGTTTAAACTAATGCTAAAGAAGTAAATACTTGCACATTTTGCTAGAATTTTACTCATGGGCAGAGTTAAGGGGAGGGGCAAAGCCCCCCTTGACAGCTCATTAGCCCCTCTAAATGAAAAATTACAAACGAGGTTTCAAAGCTTCTTTCTACGCATATTTTTATTTACTTATTTATTTCAAAAAATATTACCCTCCTAGCAATTCTAAAGAGTAAGGTGACTAAAAAATTACCTTCCTTAAAATCACCAAAGAGAACTTTAACATGTGCTATTAGGATTAGTGATTTTAGAGCTTCGGAATCTACCACTCTTTTCCTTAGCATCACCAAAGATAGCTTTAGAATTGCGTTTTTAGAGCCTCAAATTTCAAAAAATTCTGGGGAGAGCTCCTGAACTCTCCTATCTCTGATCATGATCCATTCCTTAAAATTAGAACTCTCGTCTAGGAATTCCAAATAGCAGCCAGTAGCTATCTGAGTAGCAAAAAATGGTAGCCACTTTTGATAGCCTTTTTTTAAAAAAAATATATTCAGAGCAAAAAGTAAATAACTTAAAGGGAGTTTACTCCAAATTACGTTGCTCAAGGTGGAGTCGACAAACATGCTTAACGTTTCAGGAATGGAAGAGTGTTGTCCTTGTACGATATACAATATGTTTTTTAACAAATAAACACATGATCGCCACACTGAGACTTTTTTTGGTAGCCATTTTCAATGAAATGGTCACATGTTGGCGACTGGCTTTACTTAAAAATACCTTTTTAGGCTCTCAATTTTGGAAAATTTCCAAAGGAGAGAATTGCCGTGGGCAGGTAAAGAGCAGTATCTGCAGAAATAAGTTTTTGAGTTATTTGAAGAAGCACGTTTCAAATTCCACACTAACAATGGGGTAGATTCCAAAATAGGATGATGTTGGAATTTGACGCTTTTTTTGTGCTTTATTTTCAGAGAAAACCAAATAAGCGAGTTTATACAATAAAGCAAAATTGCAACACATAACAAATGCAAAAAAAAAAAAAAAAAAGAAATATTTGTAGATACAGCTCTTTACCTTTCCATGGCAGAGCGCCCATTTATTTCCCTAGCATCTCAACATATAGCCTAAAATTGCATTTTTAAATTTGCAATATTAAAAAAAAAAAGAAATAATATAATTTAAAAAAAAAAGATCTGCCCCTACACATTCTCCAAATATTATACAGCACGAAAAGCCTTTTTAGGACTCATATTTAAAAAACTTCCAGGGGAAGAACCCCGAACCAGTTGTTACCTAATGTTAGTACTAAAAATTACCTAAATCTTTAAGATTTCAATTTCGAACATTTTACGAAGCAGCTCCGTATGTCTCACATTAGTGATGCAAAGAATGTTCGGCTTCAACCAATTCCCTAGTTTACCATTCAGCCTATGCCAAATACTGTACGAAAAATGGATTTCATTATCGCACACTGAAAGTTTTAGGTATTTTTATTTATACTTTTGTTTAATGGGCAATTTAAATGAAATCTTGTTATACTATTCTGCATTGCTAGAACAGCTAAAGTGTACAAAGCTAAAGTGTACAATATACAAATTTTTCGGTTAAAGTCTTTTTTTTCCTGACATATTAAGAAGGTTGATATTTATTTTATCTTTTGAAAATAATTCTAATTTATCACAAATTTTAGTAGATAAATCATACATGAGGCAAAGGTTAGTTTTTTTTCTCACATTAAAATATATAAAAATTTAATACAGTGAAACCCCGCTATAACGAACCCTTGGTAGACTGGCTTAGGAAATCGCTATAACTGAAGGTTCGCTACATCCGAATTTTCAAAAATAAGCCCACACTTGCTAAAAAAATTTCTTCAATGCATGTCTTTATCACACAATATTTCTATTAGTGATAAGGATAACTTTAAAGAAAACTTCGGTATTAACTATTGTATTCAGTAATTAACAAAGCATTGCAATGTATCTTTGTTTTATCCACAATATGAGAAGGAAAATGTTATTTTTGGCTGCAAACCTTTAAGTATGTTTCGTTGGTTTTTCTGCTAATTACTGTGAAGAGATCTACACATTTGTAATCTAATTTCTGTAGTAAAAAGTTTGCTCATAACACTGAAAGTTGCCTTAGAATTACAATTCTGCCAGATAGTGACTACAGTAAATTTAAAAAGGAAAAATTTGTTACAAATTGAGAATAGTCTTTTGCTGCTTTCCAATTTCAGAATACATTTAACTTAATCCCCTACAGAATTTTTTTTTTTCGCTTGCCTAATTTAACTATGATCAGTGTGAAGTTCACTAATCAATACTATCAGAAGAACAATAGATGATAAGTGTGGTTTGGACTGGAGTATTCTGGTGAAAAAGAGGTGGTAACTATTGCGGAAGATGGTGTTTGCCAATGGGAAATTTAATAAAGAACGTAGCTGGGACAAATACTATGAAAAGCAGAAAATTTTAGAAATGTTTGGATCGCTGTAGCCGATTCTAGAGCATTTAGGGTTGGTTACAAACATTACAAAATACAGTAAAACCTGTAAAGTTGACCACCCTTTTAAGTTGACCGCTATTCTCAGGCACAGTATTAGATCTGTACTGTTTGACCACAGATTGTATGGGAAGACAAACATCCGTTTTACAGCCGGAAATGGACGAATCTATTATTTTTTACCGATGTCAGCTTTTGCAGAAGCAGAGTCTCATTCAAATGAGCGGAATATGCGCATCAAATTTTTACTTTTCCAACTAATTCACATAGATTCTTCTTATCTGGACATTTGAAAATTCCATGCAATCCGTGGTTGGGCAGTATCATATAGTTCAACCTCTATAAGTTGACCACCTGTTTAAGTTGAGCACCAAAGTAGTGCAAAGCAAGTGGTCAACTTATATAGGTTTCACTGTACATAAAAAACATAGTTCTTCAGTTGGGACCAATTGAAAGGTTCGCTACAACCGGAGATCGTTATATCCTGGTATATTTCCCGCTATTGTATATTTCTCGCTATAGCGGTAACCTCGCTATATCAGGGTTGGACTATATTTTAATAGAAATGATTTTTTATCCAATTCTTAACTTTTTTTTCTTATTAAGTACAACAATTTAGAACACAAAAATTATCATTAAAATTTCGCTTACATGGCATTTTCAAAAATATTCGGTGTAATGTTAACAGTTACGTAGCTCATAGAGCAAAGTTTTTTCTGTACAAACACAGTTTATGATGCAGGAATAAAAAAACTCTTGACCATTTTCAGTAGATAGGTCTTTTTCCCCCCTTTTTTTCCTTATAAAAAAATACCAGCTTTTGAGAGTAAGTGTTGCTACCTTTGGGGCACGTAGTGAATGCCTGGTTCTGAAAGGTACTTTCTGGCCGATTGGGATAGGTTAGGGAATTTATTCTCACCACTTTATCATTTATGTTTATATTTATTTAAAGACCATTTTGTTCTTTCTAATAACATTCTAGGAAAGATAATAGCCCAGTTCTCTCATTTCACTTCGAGTAGAGGTTTCTGTCGAGGCTTCACTTTGTGGCTGGTTTGCAATTTCGTTAAAATATTCCAACAAATAATTTTGTAGTCCTTCTCTTGAATTTATTGAAGAGTAATTTGAATCTGATATCAAAAACATTTGCAATGTAACATAATGCTCATGGTCTTAAATTGGTAAAAATTGATCGTCAACCAATGATAGTCAATGATGGCCCACAGCCTAAAGCTAAGTTTTTAGACCTATTCCTATAGCGGAAAAATTTCAGGAGAAGCCCCCCCGAGTTCCTTAAGTCACCAAAGATGGCTTAAAATTGACTTCAATATTGAAAAAATTAATTTGTAAGGGAACACAATTCCCCTAACATTACCAAAAGTTACTTGAAAGTATGATTTCTAATGTAAATTCCGAAATTTTCCTGAGTCCATCTCTCCCTAACACACTGAAGTCTCTTCTCCTAACACCACCAAAGATTGATCAAAACTGCATTTTTAAGACTTCAATTTTGAAAAATTTCCAAGGAATATTGATGAATCGAACTCGCCCTCCATCCTTCCTTTGACGTCAGTAACGGTATCCTTCTATTAAAGCAATAAATTGCACATAAAATTTTTACATTTCAATATCTTACTTTTTATAAGTTCTTCTGATTTTTTTTCTGTAAAAAAACTTGATAAAAAAAACTTGAGGAAAGATAGGCAACGGCAATAGTTTCAATGTTTACAAATTTTAATCTTCCTACTGAACTTGTGACACACACATTCTTTTCATCTTTTAATTTTAGCGTTAATTTTTGGCTGGGGGATTAGCAGGTCTGTCATTTCAAAGGTTTTGATGGAGGGGGGAGGGGATAATAGCACATAATATATATCATAGGAAGCAACCAACAAAGTACATAAACAAATGCTTGTTCAATATGTTCATGAAAGGAGGGGAGTTGGAGGAATTAGCTCCTCATGAATCCTCAAATGCGGGCCCTGAGACTTAGTCTCCCTAGAGACAAAAGTCTAACTTCGCTTATGATTTTACTTGATCTGACTGAAATGAAGACTAAATAATTACAGTAAACGACTGACAGTAAACGAATCAATGCTCATTTTTTAATAAAATAATGTTGTATGGCTGCAGCGCAATATTTTATTGATATTTACTCAAAATAAAAGCAACAAGTAACAAAAATCGTAGTAGCGAAATCAAACTTAAAAAAAACTCGTGATTGCAGAAGTGCAATCCTTTTTATGCAAAAGAATAAAAATCAAGGCTTTTTTACATACAAATTTTCATTACATTTCATTTTCCTCCTTTCGTAACGTTTATATTCAAAACTAGCGGTACAGCGTTCTCTATTTTTGCAAAAAGTAGAAGCTCGACTTAACACGGATTTCGATTTTTTCCTGATTTTCCTCCTAAAAGTAGAGGGGTTAATTCATTCGCAAGTAAGTACATATGGTATTTGAATACTTTCTGGAGTTTTGCTATTTCCTTTCAATCTTTGGTTTCAACCAATGCTTGCTTTTAAAAAAATCACCCGACTGAAATTATAGTTTGAATCAGCAGTGTTGCAAATAGTGAAAAATGCAATGGGGCAACTTCTCCCTCTTTTTCAAAAGCAAAAGGACCTTGCCCCCTCACTTTTCAGAGTTAAAACCTAATGATAGATTGCAAAAGTTTTTTTACTGATTGATTTATTTCAAGAAAATAAAACTTATAATTCTGAAAAAAATGGACTTTTCCCATGCTATTTCAGAAGAATAGAACATTGAATTGAAAAGAGGATTCTATTTTCGGTGAGCATCCATTCCGATTTTTGAGGCCGCATTCAACATTTTTTGGAGGTAATTTAATTAGTAATGTTAAAATCAAATAATACCATCATATTTTCAGAGAAAAGAAACAAACAAAAAAAAAAAGCAGTTTAGGGGTACTGCCCCCTAACCCCCCAACATCCCCCCCCCCCCACTTTTCTGATGCACCAGTCGCCTTTTCAGTCAGGGAATCTATTGGTGCTTAGTTTGGCACAGTTGATGGGACACTCTGTATATGAGGGATTTTTGAACCATTATAATTTTGATTTCCAAAATATTATTTAGTGTTGCAAATATCTTCTTATGAGTGAGCCTCTCATATGTATTTCATTGTTCTTTTATCCAGTATGTATCAAGTATATACTCTTTGCAGTCGTTGCACAATAGTAAACTCTCATAGAAATTGCTGCATAATAAGAAAATTAAAATTGTTCTTAGGTTAGTGTTTTATTCATGGTTTTTATATTTATTTTTTGGTTAACATTTCGCATCCTCTTTATAGAATCAAGCCTCCTGAATTCGACAGTGGGAAACAAGTTCGTGTGTTGCTATTTAGAGAGCTCAATGGACAGGAACGACGGCTCTTGTTTGATTCGAAGTCTGTCCGGAAAAAAGATCCTTCCGGATCACCTTGTGGCAAGCCTCCTCCTCACATGAGCCCCAGGAGAAGCCAAGAAAGCAGCATTGAGAAGTCCTTCAAACTGAATGATGTTCAAAGCAAAGAATATATTTACGAAGTAAGATTTTATTGTATGTTTTGAAAATCCAACCTATCCAACTTCCTATCTGTACAAGGGTGGATTCAGGGGAGGGTCTAAGGGTCAGCTGACCTTCCTGTGACAAGAATTTTATTATGATTAGTATTCAAACTTCAAATTTTTATATCCAAAAAAATAGTATCTGAGATTTATTCTAGCCTTTTTTTGCTTCGTCCTGTAAGGTTTTTCTTCCCAGTATGTCACAATATAAAGGATATGCTGCTATTATGAGTTTTTTTGTTTATTTTCAAAAGAACAATCACCTATAATGAGCTTAAAGTTTTTTCAGAGCACTCTTCCATTTCAAACCACAACGTTTTGTGTTTTCCAAATTATTCCCTCAATTGCATCCAACTATTTAACATGGTAAAGTGACCAGCCTGTCTGCCTAAAGAAATATGATTTTTTGTGAAAATTTGGGGCAATATGATTCGTAGCACTGTACACCATTGAAAATTTATGGGAAGGGGGTAATTGAAAGGGTTTTGATCTCATTTGGTGGTGTGGGGGAGAGGGGGGTCGAAGCATATGAGAGGGTATGCCATCACCCTTGGAGGGATGGGTACCCCTATTTAACTGATTTTTTATACAGTTTTAACACATTGACGATTGGAACGTGACCCCCCTTTCAAAACATTCTGGATCCGCCCCTGTGTCTATGCATAGTTGTAAAATATTTTACTTTCATACTTGGTAATCTAAAGCATAATTCAGACATTGTCCGCACGTCACGTTCGGCACGTTAAGCGGACAAACGTAAAGCAGTCACGTATTGCGTACACAAGTAAAGCCCATGACTTCTCTCCCAATAGAGAGAATCTTGTGGAGACCAATGAAATGCGATTCACAACTGGATGGACATCAAGTATGTAGTTTCTCGTCACATTGAGAGGTTCTGTACAATACCGCTTGCTGTCATGGCAACGCCGACCGAAAACCGGTTTTAGGGAGAAAGAATCATCGTTGACGTGACGTGCAGACTATATGTGAATGTTGCTTAAGGCTTTATTTATGATGAAATAATTAACTGAATTGATTTTTTTCCTATCTCTGTTAGTGGCAGAAATCTAGCTCTGACGAGCAGATGTTGAAAGAAATGATTTTTGGAGCAGTATCTATATCATATCAGGGTACAACCCTGAAAGTTCATACAATCAGGTAAATACAAGATTCATTTTGAAAAATTAGGCAATTTGCCTTGCACCAAATTGCATATTTTTTCTTTAAAAAAAACATGGTTAAGTGACTTGATAATATCACACCCCAGCAAGGAAAGTGACACTACTCAAATTTTGAGAAAAATGAACTAACTATTGATTCAAAATCTAAATTTACTACTCTTTCTTGCGACAAAATACGTACAAAGTTAGCTTACATATCTGGTGCATGGTGGTTTGAAAACAATATAATCTGTAGTGGCACATCATTAAAATTTTTTAATTCAGAAGAAAAATGTTTAAACTTTAAGTCTGCATTTTTAATTTAGACAACAAAAAATAAGCAGTAAATCTCACAATATATGTATAGTCTGGAGCAAAGGAGAGTCAGAGGGGACATGATTCAGTTATTTAAATTTATAAAAATGAAAGATGTAAATGGATTAAATTTTTGCGGGGAAAGCAGGGTAAGGGGTCAGTTTTAAGGTATTTAAATCTCAGGCTAACTTGGAAATTAGGAAAAACTACTACTTTAATAGGGTCGTGGGCACTTGGAATAGCTTACCAGAAGAGGGGGTAATGAGCAAGGGGGTGGATAGCTTTAAGAGGGCCATTGATCTTCATTGCGGACTAATTAATTGACTAGGACCAGCCTAGCTGGGCCCAGAGCCTGTTGCTGGTCGTCACATTTGTGTTTGTATTATATAATTTTACTGCTCATATTGTAGTGTTTAAGACTTAAATTACTTGAAACTACTTGTTAACACTCCCGGGCGTGTCCCTGAGCTATGTAGAGCAACGCTTGAGGTCTTGGTTCTTGGTTTCGCCAAGCAACCCTAAAGCTCCCGTTTTCGGAGAAGTGAGGGGACATCTCCCCTCGTGAGATGCTCTTCAAACATTAGTGGATGCAGCCAAAGGGCTCTTGCTCCCAACCTCAATTTATATTAAGGATACAGGCGTATCCTATTCTTATATAATGCCTAACTTGTAAATAAAGTAAATTGTTTGTTTTCATCAACGACGTCCAAAATTCTAAAATACAGTCCACTGCCAGAAAAAAAATTTTCCCCCTGAGTAGGACGGCATCACTACTTTTGCATAAAACGTCGGTTTTTTTTTTGAGTTGTGTCACTTTCCTTCCTGAGGCACAATAAAATGAGTGAAAGAGAAGCTTAACAAGGTTATTTTCCCTCCCTAAGATCTTTCATTACTTCATAGCAAATCATATTATTAAATTCATTAATATAGCTTTTCAGTAAATTACCGCCCAATAGCCAGGGCTAAAGCAGAAATACATGAAATACACAAAGTGTTGTTTGGCACTCTTGGCTTCCTTAAGAAGTTTTTCATCTCCAGCTCAGTCACTTTCCTATGTCGAACTGATGAGTGCTAATTAGCACGAAACTGCAGTCCTCGACTGGAAATCACTGAGCTGGTGGTGTATTTCAAATATAGCTTTTACTTTGTTTTATTAAATTCTCTATAAAGTTATTTTTTGCCCTTAGAAAGTACTTATAAGTTCTTGTTTAAAGTTAGAATTAAATGTTTTAAACCTTTACATAGTTGAGGATGATTTGGTTTTCAAACAGTTTGGTGATCTCTAGTAGTGCAAGAGTTCTTTTCAATGAGAGAAATTTTTGTTCAAGCCTACTATAAAAAATGAAGAAAATTAATTCCTTTACTAATCTTACAGAGTTAATATTAATGTCTGAAATATACTTTTACACTGCACTAAGTGAAATAGTGTATGTTCAATGTAAATTTTCCCTAGTTTGATTGTTTTTAATGACCTAGTTTTTTACAGGAGTTTAGTCATGTTTTAAAGTTGTTTATGTTGGGAAATGTCAAGTGCTACATTTAGGGCATGGAAATAAGAGTACAAGTTATTATTTGCAAGGTTCAGTCATTAGTCAGGCTGACAAAGTTACTGATCTGGGGGTCCTAATAAGTCAGGATTTAAAGTTTAGCCAACAGTGCAGCATTGCTAGCAACAAAGCCAATAAGATGCTTGGGTTTATCAATAGATCTATTTCAAATAAATCTAAAGAAGTTCTTCTGCCCTTATATAGAAGTTTGGTAAGACCCCATTTGGAGTATGCTGTTCAGTTTTGGTCTCCTTATCTTAAGAAAGACATTAATGTATTGGAAAGGGTTCAAAGGCGGGCTACAAGGCTAATAAGTGGACTTTCCCACTTAGATTATGATTCCAGGCTTAGAAGGCTAAAAATGTACAGTCTTGAACAAAGAAGAGACCGAGGGGACATGATTCAGCTGTTTAAATTTATTAAAACGAAAGATATTACGGGGCTAAAGTTTAGCACTGAAAACAGGACAAGGGGTCATTGTTTTAAGCTATTTAAATCTCAGGCTAACATGGATATTAGGAAAAATTATTATTTTAGCAGGGTAGTGGAACCTTGGAACAGCTTACCGGAAGAGGTGGTAATGAGCAAAGGAGTAGACAGTTTTAAGAGGGCCATTGATCTTCACTGGGGATTGTAAATTGACTAGGACCAGTCTAGCTGGGCCCAGATCCTGTTGCTGGTCGTCACTTTTGTATTTGTATAAATTGCTTTTTTAAACTTTGTATTTAACACAGATATGATTTATTTATAGGTCACCATCCCAAGTCATGCTTAGTGTTGTATTTCCTGCTCCACCAGTACCTATGTTTCGAATTGGGTAATTTGTTTTTTTTTATTCACTCAATGAGTGTACGGATATCATTAGTTTTGTAAAAACACTAAGATGAAATGTTCTTTTTTGCATTGCATACCAAATTTTATTTTGCATGTGAAATTGAAAAGGATACACTTTGTTAAAAATATGTTTTGTTTAATAGAATTTGAATTTTATTGTAAGAATGTTGAAGTGTATTTTTAGCTGTATGCTATGTGTTTGATTTTTAAACTATCTGTTGTCTATTAAACTGTTGTAATTTGATTACTCTAAGCTTGCTTGCTACATTTAATGGAATTATAATAAAAATTTTATTCATAGGGAACAAGATACTGAAGAATCAGGAAAATGGAATGCTTCAGTAAATGAACTTAATATAAATAAACAATCTGAAAAACCAGAAATACATTTAGGTGAGCAGTAGTCATACTTTCAATTCTGTTACAAATTTATTTCGTTACATCATGAAACATGTAAAATTTTAGTTTTGTTTTCTCTAGCATTAAACTTTATCATGAAAAAGTTCTGAAAATGGTTTATTTTTCCTTTTTTTTAAATGATATTTGTATATTTTATTGTAAAAATTTAAATGTATTGAATTTGTTTCATTTTTAACAAAATGGCCTATTTTGTTTCAGCTCACAGTGTGCCTGTCAATGTACCTAGTCGTTTATCTGGTCATTATGGAGAATCTAAAGATAGTGATTCAGGTATATTTAAACTCTTGCAACTAAAAATGTTCCTTAAATGCTTTCGGTACCATTTTTTCACCTTAAAAATTTGACTGTAAATATGAGATTTATCATTGAAATTTATTTTAATAGAAATGTAAAAAAATAATAATAATAAATAAATAAAATAAATCCATTTTGTTGGTAATAAATTTAACAACCATCAATTGCCAGAGTTGTATTATTTCTTTTTAAGTTGTTAGGTTTTTTCAAAATACAGTCTAGCTCAAGGATTTCTGATGGGCAAAAGATTAGACGACTCCATTCGTTAGTAAAGGGATGAGGAAAACTGGGTTTACTTTGCATATGAAAGTAATAGGCATTATGCCAATATAAGGCATTGTTCTTATTTTCAACACTAGGGGGCTCTGCCCCCTGCTCGCTAACGCTCAGCAACCCCCGAACATTGCTTCGCAATCTTATTTGATTCGTAAAGATTTAAATCGCCAATTAAAAAGAAACAGATTAAAAACACATTATTGCTCCCTTTGGAACAAAAAGCACCCATTACCTGAGTTTCAAAATAACTTGTACCAACTTGCGGAGTCGTAAGGGCTAAGGGGCTCCTGAGCATTTCAAAACTGCAGTTGTGTACGTTTGAAAAGTTGCTTTCATATTCGTGGTCACGAGTAGTGATGTGCCGGATCGTTAAAAAAGTAGATCTGCGGGTACGGATCCGGATCTCTCTCTCTGTTTTTTTTTTAACCCAATTCAACTATCCAAGTGTAAATTTTGTTACGCAAGGTATTCCCGTCAGAACAATGGCACTGTTTCTTCAAAAAATGTCATCCACGGCGAAAATATTATCAAGACTATGATTTACTTTTCAAAGAAATCTCCGTTAAAATTGAGGGAGAGTTGGAAGGAATGGGTCAGCGCTGCATTAATGCTTAAATAGAATGTGGAAAATTATTTCTAACTTGCTCGGTAGATGTAGGTTAGAGGAGCAAGAGTGTAAAGCTGCTATTGGCAGGCTAGAAACAATTTTCGTGTTTTATTTCAGCATACATGCAGCGCTGGCCCATTCCACCCAACTTACTCCGACCGACAAAATAACAGAGCCTTTACAGACAGTAAATAGAGAATTTAGTCTCACTTTTTTTGAAGGGTGCCAAGAAAGACCAAAATGAAGAATAACAGAAGCCCCAAATCAATAACAAAAACTAATATTAAATTAAAAATTAAAAAAAAAAAAAAGAAAGAAAAACAAGTCCCAGAGGGACGACCTCATATTAAGATGAATTTCACGGGTCAGAACACACATCGTTAACAAATATGAACTGATAGCAGATGGAATGTTTAAACCATTTAACTTTTTCTCCTTATCTTCTGACTATGAAATCGCTATCAATCATGCGTATAAAGACTTAGAATTGCATTTAAAATTTATTTAACACTAGTGGCACCTGCACGGCTTTGCCCGTAGTAGAAACTTAAAAACTCTTTTGGTTCGCTGGTATATTTACAAATGATGTATGATGAGTTTCTCGATAATTGGCTTGGTCATGTTACGGTTCCACGTTATGATAACTTGGTAATTTACTCGGCCATCTTATGATAATTTTGCTCCGTAAACTGTTCTTAAAATTGGAATAGAAAAAGAACAAAATCGAATTTTCGAAAAATCGCTTCGAGGTGCACCCCCCCCCCCCCATGCTACAAACTAGTTCTGTGCCAAATTTCACGAAAATCGGTCGAATGGTCTAGGCGCTATGCGGGTCACAGAGATCCTGACAGAAAGAGATCCGAACAGAGAGAGAGAGAGATCCGGATATAGTGAGATCTGGACAGAAAGATATCCAGACAGAGAGACTTTCAGCTTTATTATTAGTAAAGAAGATTATAGCTCCTAGTGTTTGTAACTTGGAAGTTCCAAATAAATATCAAACGCAGAAAACTTCCTTCTTTCAATTAGGGTCAATATTTTTAGTACAGATAAGTTTTTACTACCATAATTGTGAAACACGTTAAATCGGTTTTTATTGATATCTCCGGTAATTAAAGTTCTACAAATACGAGGCCAAACTAAGAACACATTTGATCAAGTCGCCTTTTGATCGAAAAAAGAACTATCAAAATCGGTTCATCTGTTTAGGAGCTACGATGCCACAGATACACACTTTTAAAACTTATTACCCCTTCCTTTTTGCGACGGGGGGTATAAATTGGATTCTGAAATGATACCTTATAATTTAAGTAGGGAATAAAACCTAATTTAAACGGATTTCAAGAGTCTTTTATTCAAATATTTAAGAATTTTTAAAATAGAAAAGATCCGTTTTAGATCCATTAAAAAAGTAACGGATACGGATACAGATCTTTATTTTCCCTCGGATATCCGCGGATACGGATGTCCGGAACATCACTAGTCACGAGTAATATATTTTGCTCTTTAGCTCGGGGCTTGAATTGAGTTGGGCCTAAGATTTTCCATTAAAATCTAAACCCTTAAAATTTGTGAATGAGAAAGAATAAACAAGCGAATCAAAAAGACGTAACTATGGCAATGGCAAACAAAACATCAATAATTTGAATGGTAAAACTCGAATTTGATTAAAACTGCTTGTAACTTATTTCTTTGGAGATAGAAACTAAGTTTTTCGACCATAGATCGAGTTAGATCTGGAGTGAAAAAAGCCGCTCTTTCCAGCGGTGTCAAAAAGAAAACTGTGGGACCATTCCTTCACCTTTTACTGGTAGATTTAATGAAGAAAGTAGTGCCTAAATTTTAGCTAAGCCTAAAAAGGTTCGAGCTAAAAATGCAAATAACTCCCGCCATATTTAAGTTAGAGCATTGAAACAAATAGCGTAGAACTTGGAAAATTCTACCCTTTGCAAAAATATATGATATTATAATGTGCAAGTAATTTTTCACACCCTTTAATAGGCAGTAATAGGTATTTTTCGCAAAATTTGAGCTTAAAAAATAATTACAAAAAAACTAATTCAAATTGAAGAAACATATTCCCAAGTGCAAACCACCGGGACTCGAAGTCCCGGTGATTTGCACTTGGGGTAAGCAGAAGGCCACTTGGGGTTTGCAGAAGTAATTTTATACAAAATTTCAAGGCCGTAGGTCCTATGGGGTCTCCTGGATGCGGACCTGCCACAGACTTCCTTTCAAAAATTTCTTTGACCTTCCTTTTTTTGAATATAAAGAGAAAATCAGGATTTCTGCTGATGAATGACATGTGTATAAATATTTAAATGTAGGAGATAAAAAATAATGTTGGAGGTAAAAATCAAAGTCCATGAGAGTAATTAGCCATTACTACACTAATAAGCTCTTATATATTGAGATTTGAATATGAAGTAACAAGTTTCTAAGGGGGTGGGGAACATGTTTAATTTATTTCTAAATTCCTATATGGTAAAAACAACCTTTTAGTGTATAATGGTTTTTGGAATTTAAATGACTTATGAATGAAAATAAAATATTTTCTGCGATATGTTGTATAGTAAAAAAAATACGCATTACGCGTGTTTCATTAACTACAACTGATGATTCATGTTAAAGCGTCATGCTATGTTAATTACATCATGATATAAAATGATTTTAATCATTTTCATGGGTTTACTTAAGTTTTCTTGTTGTGTATTTCTCATTTTTGAACGTAATTTTAGATTCCCTCCAATCACATGATGGCTATAGTAGTCTTCCTACAACTCAGCTTACACCTGAGGCAGCTGTGGCTTGTCTTCCCCGTTCAAGCAGTTACAATAGCCTTCAAAGGCGACTTTTGCGGAATAAAGCCACTAGTATTGAACTAGGCTTGCAGAAACCAGATGAGAGTAATTCTCCCAATGAAGAGGTAAAGTTAAACCTTCAATGCTTCGTTTTATATTGTTGAGTTCATTTCTAAGTTAGAGGTTATTTTTTTAATGTTGGAATATTGAGAGATTTTAATAAACTGTATTCTTTTTATGTTATTGAAAATTTTAGAAGATCTCGATCCTTTTGTAACCTGTAAATATTTCAATTGTTTTAATAGCTGTTAAGTAAGCTGAAAAGTCTCATTGACATATGCTACCTGTTATTCTTTGTTTTAATTATTTTACTGTTGGCTTTCTGTTTAACGACTTTCAAGTTACCACAAAAAATCGTCCTCAAGTAGAAAGCGTCCTTAAATAGAATGCTTTTAACACTAGAGTGGACCATCTGGGACCGTGAAAAGCCGTCGTTAAATAGAGAAAGTCGTTAAATAGAACATCGTTAAACAGAGAGCCAACTGCATTTTTAACTTTAATTTTAATTTAAATGATTTTGTCATTTATTTTCATACAAGGACATTTTTAAATTGCTAGATTTTCTTTGGTATTTTCGCTTCTTCATAGAGCAATTTCATTGACAATGACTCTGAATTCAAACCTGCTGATTTTAACAGCTCTGACTATATACAGCTATTTAACATTCGTTATTATTTTCTTCTAGTGGTACCCACACGGCTTTGCCCATAGTTGAAAATTAAAAGGTCATTCGGTTCGCCTGTATATTTACAAATAATGGATGGCGAATTTTTCACCAATTGGCTATGTTCATTCGCTCTCCCATTCCACGTCATGATAATTTCGTAATTTACTTGTCCATCTTATGCTAGTTTTGCACTGGAAAATGTTCTTAAAATTGGAATAGAAGAAGAACAAAATCGAATTTATCGAAAAATCGCTTTGAGGTGCACACCCCCATGCCACAAGCTAACTTTGTGCCATTTTTCATGAAAATCGGCCAAACGGTCTGGGTGCTATGCGTGTCAAGAGATCCAGGCGTCCTACAGACATCCAGACAGAGAGATTTTCAGCTTTATTATTAGTAAAGAGTAAAGATAACCAGTCTGTATGAGGTTCATTATGTTCAAAAGTGGTACTATGGAATCCCATTTTAACAAAGCCCGAAGGAGCAGCTAAATCATTTTGCTATAACAAAATTTTTTTGTACTAATATTAAGAATGTTGACATTGTTCCTATATAATTTGAGTTGGGGATTACCAGTCTTCGCTAAAACAAATTTTTCCTTTAACGGACTTCGCTGAAACGGGATTTGACTGTGCTATTATATTGTACAGTTTACTTTTTCCACCTTTCTGCAGTTGTGTGTCTGATAACAGCAATCATATTGATTATGTTTATAGTTGATAATATTTCATCTAGATCTCTTTTGCTTTCATTTTATTTTAAATAACTCAAACTTACGTACAAAACTTATGATATTTCTTTTTCTCATCAGTTTTCAAGAAGCACTGGGCAGAAAAGAGTAAAACTTGGGCTGTCCATTGTTATCAGTTTTCAAGAGGAAAACAAGCAAGAAAAGTATGTTTACTTAATTGCAAAATTATTTGCAAAATTACCTAGCTTTTGGCTCATATATTTTCCTGGGTGCATATATTTTTGTGGAAAAAAATATTTTAAAATGGTTTGACCAAATGAAATATCTGACATTTAATTTTAAGTATTGTTAAGCATAAAATTTTGAAATAATATGTGAGAAATTCATGTTATCTTTCTTTGAAAAAACTTGATCAAAAACTTTTATTGATGCTTCTGGCTATTTATTCTAATAAAGATTATGCTTTTCTAGGCAGTGTTTTTTTAATTTCTTTGCCACTTCATACAGTTCAAAAAGTAATCCAGATCTGTTCATGACCAATAATGCTTTGACATCACCAAAATTGAAATTTGGACTATTGTATGCAAGGCTTTAAACAGCGTTATTTTCTTGTCGAAGCACCCAAATGTCCGTTAGGGTTTCTAACGGGGTTGTATTTTGGGCTTCTTGGCCTTTGCAGACCTAGAGCATCCCCTCCTTTCTTCTTTTATGTGGCAGTACTATTGGAAGGTAGCCATTATCACTTGAGATTTTTGATGCTTATTTTCCTACCAGAAGGCACTTCGACTCTCACAGCATGAAAAGAGCAACAGGAATGATCCAATTTAACTCATAGTATCCAAGCTGAACAGATTTTTAAGGGATATTAAATCTAGCCTTATAATGTCACATGGAGGCAAACAATTTTGTGCATCTTGAAAACCTGCCAACTGAAACTGGATTTGAACCTATGCCTTTGGTGAATAAGAGGACAATGCTTAATTGCTACAAACCACTCTGTTCGCATATATATAGAATGCTTGTTGAATATTGTCTGTAAGTTTTTATGTATCTTTTACAATGATTTAATATATTTACTGTATGATCATGAATTAGTTTACTGTATTTTCTACAATGAGTAGGAAAAAGAACTCATTGCAAAAAGACAGTTGAGAGAATGAGGAAGCAATTTGCTAAGCATGTCTCACTATGTTGGACAATTTTGTTATTTTCTTATTATATTCTTCTGTTACAGAGATTTCATTCAGTTCCTTTTCACTCATATGGCGTTAATTGAAGGACATCTAATGAGTTTAAAAGATACTGTTGTCAGAGCTTATTTGAACAGAAGAAATTTCGTTCACTTTATGTTTGAAGTAAGTACTGTTTTAATTCCCTTTTATGAACTACAAAAAAAATTACTTAAAAAAAACTTTTCAAATAATAAAAATAACAAAACAAAATCAACTTTTAATTATTTCCAACTTATGAGGGAAAAAGTGTTGGTTGACAGTTCTATTTATTACTTTACTTTTTGTGTTTGTGACTCTTGAGTGCCTTCAGTGGCACAGCCAGGGAAAGATTTTGGGGTTAAAACCTCTCCCAAAACTTTTCATTTTAACACATAATGCCGATCTTGATACTTGAGAAAGCTATAATCCTCCAGTGGTTTTCTGCCCACTGTAAGGTTCCAGGTTATCATAAATCGGACTTCCTGTCTTAAAAGGGAGCTTTAATCATGCAGAATATTTCTCATCCTTTGTATGCATAGTAAATACTTCATTAATGTAAGGATTTTCAAAGTATATTCATGACATGTAATATGATTAACTGTACACTTACCAAAAGTCTTTTCTCGAACACTTATTTAAAAGTAATTTTTGGTTTACTACCCTTGTGTGTCCTTTCATACTATTAAAATTCTTATTAAAAGATCTATCAAAGTGCAGTATAACTTCGATTTAACGATTCCCGATTTACCCAATTTAATGATTCATTTCACAGGTCCAGGTTTCACTGTATTAAATATCTGTGCGCCTCGATTTAATATCTTTGATTTAATGATGACTTTTTCCAGTCCCTTGACAGTCCTTAAATCGAATTATACTGAATGTGCTCAGGAGGAACTCTAATTGCTTTTTGTGTTCTTGATACTTGTTTTTTGCTCTAATCCGCTTTTAGAAGGGGAAAAAAAACCGCTTTTAATTAAATAGATTATGTCGTAGATTGATCATTTCATGAATTAAACTCGATCACAAAGCACTGAGCATTGATTTTGTAAAAAAAATTTTTATGAAAAAAATAGAGCAGACTTCAAAAACTGCAGCTGGAAATTGCTCTAAAAAGTAAAAGTAATTCCATTCTTTGAACAACATCTATACTACCTTTTGAACATAATTTTTAAAGTCGGCGGGATAGGAAAAATGTGTAACCATTTTTCATTTACATTTTTCAAGAAAACGAGTCAAAATTCGAACGAAACATTTATATCGATGCACAAATATATTATTAAAAATTTTGTATGCAAATTCCATAGAAGAACTAAGGTCCATTAAAATTTACATTTGTAATTGAATTTTGTTTAAGTATGATTTCATCTACTGTTTTCGTGCTGACTTCAAAAATTATGTTCAAAAAGTAGTATGCTGTTCAAAGAATGAAATTACTTTTACTTTTTTAGAGCAATTTCCAGCTGCAGTTTTTGAAGTCGGTTCTATTTTTTTCTTTAAAAATTATTTTTTTTCTATCATTTTAGTGTAAATGTATTTCAAAAATCATCATCACTAAACTTCACACTTTGTTTCATAAAAATTCTGAACAAAAATTTTTTTAAACGACTGGCACTAAAAACTAATACTAATCATAAATATCAGAGAATGAGAGGTTTACACTGCCGTGGGCAGGTAAAGGGCAGTAACTGCAGTTTTTGCATTTTGTCATCTATTGTATGTTTGCCGTGTTGTACAAGCCTGCTTATTTGGTTTCCGCTGCAAAAAATGTCTTATTCCAACATTTTCCTGTTGTTAGTGTAGAATCCTACACACATTTCTTCAAATATCTCAAACTCATTTCTACAGATACTGCAGTTTACCTGCCCACGGCAGTACACACGAGAGACAGATAGGTCTGAAGCTCATTCTTAATTTTTTTTTTTTTTTGTAATACCAAGCTCAGCATCAAAAAATCTGTGAGTGAACAACAAATCACCCCCCTTTTTCCACCCTTAGAGTAGGATTTCCCCCCCCCCCCCAAATTTATATGAGACCAACTTCAAGGTATACCCTTTCCAATAGAAAATAGAATAATCAAAATAGGACTATTCGGTAAAAAGTTATGCATGGTCATAAAAAATAAATAAATAAATAAAAATCTGTGAGTGAACAACAAATCTCACCACCCTTAGGGTAAAAAATTTTTTCTCCAAATTTATATGGTACCAACTTCGGGGTATACACTTTCCAATAAAAAAAAATTATCGAAATCGGACGATTCTGTAAAAAGTTATGCAGACCCTCCCCCCGGCTTGGGCAGAGGGCGCCACCCCCAGCTTGCCCGTTTATTCTTAGAATGCGCCCAACTTGAAGTTTTATCTGTAAAACTGAGCCCTGATTGCCTTTTTGTTCATGAACTGGCACCCTTTGGATTTAAGATTTTTACCAGGAAAAGGAAGGGAGCCAGTGTCCCCTCCCCTTGTTTTCCTACAATGACTTTCTTTTAAGTGAAAATAGGGAACATCCACCCCTCCCCCCTTGGATTGCCATTGAGCTGACTATTAGAAAAGCATGCCTTCCATGTTCAGTTACCATAAGAGGTAAAAAGTGACCTGGGCATTGCAGAAACTAAACAATGTTCTTCCAAGGACCTTTCAGTTTGGGAACACTACTGATAAGCCACTGATGAATTCCCAGAATCACTTTCTTACTCCTTGCCTCAGGGTTTGCATCCCCTTTTATTCAATAATGGGGGGCTGTTTACACTAGTTTCCAGTGAAGAATACTGGCAGTCATCCTTCCTCATTATCGCTTCATGACAAGGGAAGTGCTTCTTTGTCCAATTGACATATGTTTTAAGATAATTCTAACTCTTCTCTTCCAGTCAGATAAACATTAAGTTAGCCCTACATTTTAAAATCTTTCAGGCAAATTCATGTTTTTAATAGTGCTTTTACATTTTGAATTAGAATTAAGCAGGTGCATTGGAGTGCCACAAATCCACCAACATCCAAAATCCGAATCCGTCATTATTTTCAGATTTTTTTTTGCTCTGCAAATTTAATCTTTATTTTAAATTTATTTCATTCAAAATAATCTAAATTGTGATTATTTGCTGAAACAGTTGTTTTAGCAGATAATTCGTAGATAATACGTTCTGTTTTATTATTATGCATTGCAGGCCGGGCATTTTTGGTTCAAAAAAGACGTTCGTATTTTTGCTCATTTTTCTTCATATTGTGTACTACTGGAAAAACAATAAGAAATATCGAAAACCGAAAGCAAATGCTAATAGATCGCTGCAGATTAACAGCAAAACGCTAATATTTCCTGTGAAACGTCGTGGGATCAAAGAAATGCAAAAATATGACAAAAATACAAAGAATTCAGCTTGTAAAAGCCAAAATGATTTTGGACTTTTCAATTGAAAACAAATGACTTAACTATAGAAAATAAATACCAAGTGCTTTCCAACTGTCGCTGTTTATTGGTGTTTGTTTCCTTATAGTAGTAGTTAACTCCAAGAGCAATTATTACTTTTGGATTTAAGTCATTTAAGTTATAGCTAGTAACAGCTGAAAGAATTAGTTATCAAAATATTGTAAAAATGATTATAAACTATTCAAATGTCCTAGGAAGTAATTCATGAATGTTTTGAAGTTTGTATTGTTGCGACAGAAGACATTTGAACCCAGAAGTAACAGTATATAACCTACAACTATATCCACTAATGCTTTGAAGGGATAACATGTCTTTTAGTTTCAAAAAAGTGCCCTTTTTTAAAAAACAGCACCCTACCCTTTTTTAATCCAGGGAAAGCTCTGAAGTTATGTGCGGTTATACATTAAATATATATACATATGGGTCGACTTGAAAACCTCCTCGGTTTTTTTGTCGGTTAAAAAGGGGTCATTGTGATAACTCCATTGATAAGAAACAAACAATTGCTTATAATTCAAAAGCAAGAAAGGGCTAAGGATGTACCTACTGATAATATGCCTTACTTACTTTCTTTGATTATACACCCACAACAACAGATAATATTACTGACAAATTAATATACACTGTATTCTTTAAAAAAAATTAATAGAATGATATAGTAAGAATTTTTGTTTTACAGGGCTCTAAGAAATTTCAACAAGCCATCAGTGATTTGTATATGGCTCCACGATTGCAGAATCCTGAATGGCTGACCATCATTTCATCTCCTAATCATTGTCATCGAAGTTACACATTTCTAGAAAAATTTGCTGATTCATTGAAGCTGTATGATAAAAAAGAAACACATTTGTAAGTATATTTTGTGGTTATTTATACTGAAAATTAGAGACTTATGACCAAGTTATGAAAAAATCAAACATAAGTGTTTTTAAATTCATAATAACTTTGTTATTTTTTATGAGGAATTGCTCTAAAATTATTTGAAACATGTGAATCGATTTTTAATAGTTAGTTTTATGTAATTTTCTGAAACTACATGTTAATATTATGCATTCATTAAAATTCCTTCTTTTCAATTCATTTTTTTCATCAATGTGTGGTTGAATTTCCTGTGTTTTGGAACGTGAGTTATGATATTCAGGAGCACCCCGGTCTGAGATCAGAAGTCACTGTGACAGTCAAAATTTTGGCTGATTGGGCAAATTCGAAAAGAGCACTGCTAAGTTGCATTTAAAAAAAATAAAATCATGATGCCTAATGTCACTTCTCATTAGATGCAGGTATGTGTGTATGCTCTTAAATTATTATTTAGTAAAACTCTGGATTTTATTCGGTAAATCTGAATTTTACCTCTCCCAAAAATATAGGATCGGGGCGCCACTGATGATATCTGTAAAGTTTTCATTTCTATCTTGGAATAAGTGATTTACAACTTGGAATATGAATATTTTAAATTTTTATTAAAATAGGAATTTGTTTTCAGTTTCATTAGCACTCTTCTTACTGCTGTTCTCACTCATCATCTATCTTGGGTTCCTTCTGTAATTCCTACAGAGTCGAAAATACAGCCATCTCAAACAAGTCACAAGCATACTCCATGTTGGGTGAGGTTCTACTCTTTTTTAAAAACTTTTTTTTATGCATCTGGCTGCTGTAGCAACATTTTTGTAAAAATTTTTTTAACTTGAAATAAACACACTTGTGAAAAGTGCAGAAGAAAAATAATTAAAGCCCTATATAAGGTAAAGCAGAGTTGCTGACATTTTTCTTGAGAACTACTTGAGGTCAACAGCAATAATGCAGCATTGCCACCAGAATAAAATAATCTCAAAACTCAATTCCTTTTCAGGGCAGGAGGAAGGGTCATAGTTAACCGTCTTGTCCATTTTGTTGTCCCCTGTTATGTCCTATGTCACTGTTATTGATTTCTCGATTTTCCCCCGTCCAGGAAAAAAGTTTAAATATATTAAAATGTATGTCTTTTCTGTTAAATTTCTCATAAAATGCATTTTGTGACTCAAGTAAAATACATTCACCTTCAAATGAATCATTTAAAAAAATAATTAAAGATTGCTGAATTTCTCTTTATCAGTTGCATGCTTCGGCATTTATTTACTCTGTCAGCTATATATTTGGCATGTGAAGGTATTTACATGTTTATTTGATGGACATTAAAAAAGTTCAAAGAATAAGGTACTTGTTCAATTTTCACTTTGAAGTACAGATAAATAGAATAAATAAAACTTAACTAACTTTTTTGGTGACAAAATTTTACCATTTAGGCGGGGGAACGGAAATTGGGGACAGTGAATTGATTTTGGTAAAATTTGAAAACTTGATTACTGTACAGTTTTAGACTAAGAAGTGTTTGTGTAATTAGTGGCCATAGAATGGAGGAATAGAGAAAATTCTATTGCTTTTCAAAAATGTCGAGGATTGTTCAGAAGACTTAATTATGTTTTGTAACATTAAAATGATATTTAAACCATTTATACATATGTATAGTGAATACTATACTATGCCAAACTTAAAAACCATTACAAAATGATTAAGACAATGACATGAAAAGAGAATGACATGAAAAGACAATGATTATTTTTTGTTCTTGGCACTTGTTTGATTAATTATTTTTGACATAAGATGGCATCAGGCTGGTCACAAATTAGTTTCTAAAGCATGAATAGAGGGTAATTTCACCAGAGTCAACAACTGATACGCTCTCTATATTAACACCTCATCTGCTTTTGCAATGATTGCTTCTTTTTTGATCAACAAGTACGTTAATGATTTCCAAATTGATACTTAAAAATGCCACAAAATGTAGCTTCTACACTGCAACTTATTGTACTAAACGCACTTCAGGAATTGAGAAATACTATTGTATGTATGTTTAATCTGTTTATGCTGTGGTTTTGGAAAGTAATTATTGATGTAACTAATGCCGAGTTCTTGTTTGTAGGTGGATTTACTAGCAAAGTCCAGGCCATACAATCCGCACTGGGTACAATTAAGGTTAGTGAAAAATTTATGTCCTACATTAATGGGGATGAAGTATGCTAAAAAGGAATACAGTCGAACCCTTCTATAGCGAACCAGGGATATAACGATCCCCCTGTTGTAGCAAACCTTTCGAATGGTCCAAACTAAAGGCCTACCTCATTAAAGCAATTTCAGATGCTTGTAACGATCCCTAAATGCTAGAGAATTGGCTGTAACAATTCAGAAATTTCTAAAATTAAAAACTTATCATCTGGTGAAATATACAAGAAAGACATATTTTTTGTTAACAAACGTGATATAAAATGTGTAATTACTTTAAACAAATTTATATGACAGAATTTGTTCTTTGAACATGTACAAAGAAACTTTTCTGGTTTTATGAGTGTTGGTATTTTCTGAACAATTCAAAAACCTTTGACAAGAACATCTTGACTGTAGACTCATCTTCTGATATTGATGAAGAAACAGAAGATATTAGTCCTGGACTTAAAATTTCTGCTCCAAAGTCATCTGTCCATGTTTTGATTATTTTCTTTTCTTTTGCACTTGAAACTATATATCAATGTGTTGCATATTTGTTCGTAACAGTTGGACTACAGAATAGACGAAACGCATATAAAATTCAATGGCTTGAAACCTAAAATAACATCTTCCATGCTATAGAAAAATTAACGGCAAAGGTAAATAATTTAGTTTGTTCATTATTGAGTAATATATAATTAATACATTATAAATACATTTTCTTTATTTCCCCAATGGAACATCGTGTAGTTACGATGTTCATTATCAAAGTATCCTTATGAATTCAGACTTGTTTCTGGAAGTCAGATGTAGCGAACCCTTGGCTATAGCAACTTCTCAAGTCGGTCAGTTGAGGATTCGTTATAGCGGGGTTTGACTAAATATACAAATAGCTTTTTATATCGTCATTTTTTTTTTGCTGCTGCCTAAATAAATATGGTAGCAGTTTTTCAAATATTTTAACCTACATATATCTCTGTGTGATGCAATTTATGATGCAAAAGACCTATTAGTTGTATGATTTATTTTCAAAATGATAAGTATTAATAGCAGTTGAATAAAGTTAATGCTGAATAAAAATAATAGCTTCAATTTTTACATTTGAAGAGTATTATTTTAATGCAAATATAGTTGGTTAAAAATCTGTTCCTCTCCCGTAATCTCCTGTTTTTTTAAGTGTTGGTCCTTTAATTTTTGAGTTTGAGAGGTTGGCAGGTGTGGTACTCTATGTGAGCAGGGAATTGTTGAACTCAAAACCATAATAAAATATATAGTAAATTTTAATGACATTGTGATATGGCGCTATTTTTGATAATGTCATAGATTTGAGGACAAATTCAGGCAAGTGTTGATTTAATTGTTTTATTCTCATAAATGCATCTGTACTGTTTTCTCTTTCAGTGACTTATATGGTGCTCTTGGATTTCCTTTAAAACTTGCCAAAACTGTGGTCAAAGGGCAAAATAAAGATGTTGTGTTAAAGATTTTGCAAGTATTCAGTTATTTCATTAGATGCAGTGACATCTATGAACAAATTTATGAAAGTCTAGATGGTTCTATTTCAGATACTGAAAGTTTGAAAACAAGGTAAATGATTTTTATTTATTTATCAATTTTTATGTAGTCGAAGTAAATGTTGTCTCATATTTTCCTAATGGTTTCAGATATAAAACTGGAATAATCTTTTTTACATATGCAGGTTTCATGCGATGTCACAGAACTGCAAGATTCTTGCAGTATTTTCCAAAATCCCACTGAACAAAAGTACATTTGCAGGGGGGGGGGGGGAGGGGTCACACAAATGTAACTACATTTTCTTTTTCATTACTTTTGGGTGTAGGCATATCAGACTTCAACCTATTTAAGAGTCACAAGAGTGTTTTTCTACCTGGCTCAAGTTCTGATTTGTGCATGTGTATCTACCTATAATGTTTACCTTGTTTGGAGAAACATAATCCTAATGGCTGATACGACTTTGCCTCATCAACAAACTGAGAGTGGGTGTAGACCCTAAGCCCCTGATGTAGTTTCCATAAAAGTTTCGCTTAATATTTTAGTCAAGATGAAAAATCACATTTGTGGTTTCTCCTAATGTGAACCCTGATATGAATGCATTAGTTCATTTGCATCTATTTCTTTCTCTTGTTGTACTGTTCTATTTCTTTTATTTACATTTTATCATTTACATATGTAATATGTTTTAAAATTATTTCATTTTAACATGGATTCATTTAAAGTAATTAATTCAAGCATTCATTTTCATTTTGTGTTTTTCATATCATTTTGTAGAGTTTCGAGATTTCCTTCTGGTGATGCAAGCAGCTCCAAAACTGCTTTAAGTCAAAGTAATTCCTCATTGAAAGCTCATAGTAGTGTTCTCGATTCTAAACAAGGTCTTCCAGAAACCTTACGTGCGTCAGACATCCTCGGTGCTCCCGATTCCTCAGACTCCGCCTCCGATTCCTCGAAAGATACATGTGATTTGACTGTAACGCCTTCAGAAGAAAAAAATAAGGTTCATTCATTAGACTCTAGTTTAATGCCAGAAGTGGCAGCGTCATTAGTTCCTATTTCCTCCCAAGAAAACCAAACTCTTGATAATAGAAAAAACTCTCGTGTGGACAGTATTGGTTACATAAGTATGGACGAAAAAGACTTAGTTAATCAATGCAAACGGAGATCGGCTCTGCAAGAATGTCATACAAACTGCTGTGGGGGACTTTCCAGTGCAGCTGTGAACAGTGGCTCAATAAACATTAAGGTTGGGAAAGAAAACAATCCAACGATCAATGTCATACCGTGTATGGACAAATGTCAAAGTAAACATTGTGATACGGAATTATGTTCTAAGATGTGCATGCCTTCAAAATCAAAAGCCTCCTACGAAAAGTGTCTATGCTATGATAATCAGTTGAGCAACGATAGTTCCACAAGTGAGATATTTGAATCCCCAAAAATGAAAGAGTGTGAATCTGTGGAAGAAGGTTATCACAGCATGGAAGAACCTCATAGTCCTAGCAAAAGCAAATTGCACCTATCTGAAATGCTGAAACGCTTTGATAGTTGGTGTCCTGAAGGCCTTGAAGAAGTGTCTTTACCAGAGTGAGTATTTTTCTACTATGTATTTTCTTCTGTCTATATGTATGTATTTTCTTTTGTCTATATGTTTATTTTTTAAGCTTTTATGCCTAATATCATACTTTTTGAGCTATAATAGAGATTATCTGTTTAAAATGTTGAAGACGAAGAGAAATTTCACTGAAGAATGTTGTCCTAACTCAACTAAAAACAAATTTTGTGTGCGTGTGTTTTCTGAAAGTGTAGATAAACTGAATGTCCTCTTAGCTAGTTGAATGATGAAAGTACTTATGAATGGTAAATCAGCATATTAATCATTTTTTGCTTTAAATTTTATTGTTATTTCTAAGTTCCAGCTTTTTTTTTTCTTTTTTTGACAGTTTTTGAAAAGAACAACTAGGAAGTTCAATTTGTAAGACTTGCAACAGATAAAAATGTACTTTTTGCACATTCTTAAGTTTTTAAGATAGATCAAAATTTGTTAAGATTTAAAAAAAAATAAAAATTAAAAGTATTTATTTTTATGAGAGGGGTAGGGAGCGAGACTAGTAATGAAAAGTATTGAGATTTATTCATGATTGAGATGTAAAACTATTAAGAGTTAAGTTTTTGCAGCCTTCTTAAATTGAAAGTGAAATAAAAAGCATTTCTGGGAATTCTTTTTGAATATTTTTTACTCATAAAATTTTACATTTTACTGAAGCTTTGTTGCTTGATTTCATCGTATGTGAAATTATTAAGAATTGTGGTGCTTTGTTTCTTCCTTTTTTTTACTAATTAAATGAAATACTGTTATGTAAAATGCAATTAATAAACTTTCATGTTTATAGATTGAGTATACAGTCCAACCTCGATATAAGGTCACCCTTCGGGACAAAACTGACCTCATAAGCGGGGTGACCTTATAACTGAACAATATAGATTTTATACCATGTGTTTAAGGAATAAACATGTATATACATTAATTCTTTTTAAAATTTAAAACGTTCAAAATTATCAGTAATTAGGTTATAATAGTTAAATAGATTTGAACCAATAAAATCTTTTGGAATCGATAAGAAATTTTAAAATGATTTTTTAGGACTTTCATGTAGAGTAAAACTGCTAACAAATATGCCTAAGCAGAGAACTGATGTGCAACGTATCCAACTTAAAAATTATCATTAATACTGAAATGATAGATTTTTTTTCTTTAATTTAAGCACAATGGTTTTCTAAATGTTCTCTGAAAATTTGCAGCTTTGGCTTTCCATGATTGGTAAAAAGTACACTCGGAGTGTCCTCGTTATTACTTTATACTTTAGTGTTACTATCGTATTACTCACTTTCTACTGCATTCGGTGCAATACATGCTACGTTAATAGGAATACGGCTTTTCACTTTTTAAGGATCGTATATCGCGGACAGTTCTTGGAAGTGACTCTATTTAGCACTGAAATCATTTCAAGAAATCAGACAGAAGTGACCTTATAAGCGATTAATGTATTAAGACTTGACCATATATCCGATAAGACATAACATAGAATTCCTATTCAATGAGCCGGGACTTTAGAAAAGTGACCTTATATGCAGGGGGACCTTATAAGCGAGTGACCTTATATCGAGGTCTGACTGTACATGTATTTCAAAAGATAAAAATTTTAACTTAAAGTGTTCTTTATTTTTCCCTCCCTTCAGACTTCAAAATTCAACTGAAATTACCAATTCATCTCCATACAAGAGTTTTGGCTGGTCTCTTATGGCTGGCATTTCAGATCATTATCTTATGGATTTTTGTTTACAAGGTGTAGACGGACCATTGACAGAGGATGAGATTAGAGATGATTTGATTCATTTAACTCATGTAAGTGATTAAAATGTTTTGAAGCATCTTGAGGTTTAAATGATACTGTGTACTGTTACAATAAACTCCCAATTAAAAATCTGCGAAATAGGGCGGCATGGATAAGCCACTAAAATGAGGGACAAATAAGGTAAAAATTGTCCCTTCCTCAAAAACTTAGCTGCATTGATGCATAATACTTTCTTCAAACAATGAAAATATATGCAGTGCAGTAAAAATGTTTCTATTTTCGCACAACAGAACTTAACATCGATCAACAACAAATGTATATACCATGCAGAAAGTACAATAAATAAATAAATAAAACAAAAACAACTGTGTAAAAATTTATAAATTTGACAAAAAAAAAGTGTGTATATATATCTAATTTGATTTCTGACACTTTTGAATTTGAATTATGTTTTTCGCAATCATGAGTTGCGACGGGACCCTACTCATTGGAGGCTGTTGTTTCTAGAAACGGCTCATGTCCTCCCAAGCCTGCCCCTCCTCCTGGACGGTTACGTGTGTGTAAGGACTTGTTTGTGTGTAGACGTGTGTGTATGTAGGAGTGTGTGTATGCAGGACATGGGCGCCACTGCCTATGAGAAGGGGATTCTGGTGGACAGTGCTGCTAGTGGAGACTAGAACTAGAGGAGCTGCTCCGTCCTCCAATGTACGGCGGTGCTGCAGAGGCCCCCAGTCCAGTCTGAAAAAGTAACTGGACATCAAGGATGCTCAAATAAAAGCAATAAGCAATTGTGATTGCTCAAAAAAAAAAAAGAAAAACAGCCATTGGTATTTGCTTTTATCTGCAAAAATACATGTTCCTGATTGTTACTTGACTTGTTGATAATCCACTCCCCGTATAGTCGGGAGTTTACTGTAGCTATATCAGGGGTCTGGCCAGAGCAAATTTGGGTCCGTTAACGGACCCTTCACAAAAATCCGATTAACCAAAACGGACCTTTCACAAAAATCCGATCAACCAAAACGAACCCTCCACAAAATTCTGGTAAACAAAAACGGATCTTTCACAAATTGTTTATTGAAAGAGCAAATTTCAAATTAAAATAATACAGCATATTTAAAGTTAAATTAGAGGAATCAACTTATACAAAATCAGCTAATTTTGCAAAAGGGAAAAAAAAAAAAAAAAAAAAATCGGCACTCTTGTGATGCTCCTGCAAGCCATAAATAATTACTACCGCCAAATAAATATAATGCCTGTTGTTGGTTTCTTTGAAAGAAATTAACAGCTGAAAGTCAGTTTGGTTTATTATTTTGCTTGTTTGTTTTATGCAGCGGTGTTGTTGTAAACTTCTTTGGAAAAGCGTCAACATTCTCTGAATAGGCGTAGTAAGCACTTTTCTCCCCACTCATGATTTAAGCATCAATAATATACAGCGAAATGAATTTAGAACTGCAAAGGATAGTATGGGTGGGGCGGATGTGATCGCTTCAGATAGGGTTACAAAATTTAAACTTATCGCCACTTAGTGTCTGGTGGTGCGATGTTAAACTTATTTTGAGAGAAAGTTATATGGGTTTGGTTTTTCGATACTAAAAAGGATAATTAACTTTGAATAAACTTTTATTTACAGTTATTTTTTTCTATAGATGCTACATTTTGAAAAACGCAATCTTTTTACATCCGAAATGAGAATTGTATTTTATTCTTTTTTTCAAGCTAACTTCGCTTTATTAGGATGCAAATAAATGAAAAGTCTCTTTATTTTTGTAACAAAGCTTATTTCAAGTTTTTAAAGGGGAATTCCATTTTCTTTTATGAGTCAATAATTAAAATGCTGAATCGATGGTTTATTTTTTGTTTTATTTATTTATTGATTTATTTTTGCTTCAACTGTGTCCAGATATTAATGATATGTTTATCATAATACTCTAAAATGCAATTCAAAAGTAATTTTATCAAAAATTATTTTACAAGCCGTTTTTACACTTTTGATTCCTTCACTTTGAGGATTGCAATCTCTTTGCATCCGCTGTGGAAATCTGATTTTTCGAATTTTCGATGTTTAGTACGCTTAGTTAAGAGGTAAACAAATAAAATATTTTTTTATTTTTGTGAAAATCACGGAGTTTATAAGGTTTGAACGAAACTCTATGCTCTTACACAGTGTCTTGGGTTAAAAAGTTAAATGCTGAACCCCTGCCTAATTTTTTTTTCTTACAGTTATTTTAAATACTATACATAAAACATTTCTAGTATAATTTATCATGATGTAGAATGGTAGATAAATATTGATACTTGAGGGGTGCCCATCTCCCAGGGAGTGATGCCTCCCCCCTCTCTCCAAATACTAGAAAAATACCCAAGAATGATATTCTCAACAGAAAAGAGAGAAAACACTCAACTTTAAGTGTCAGTGATGCAGTTTCCACCATCTCACGAGTCTAAACTTTTGTTTTTACAAGAAAAAAAAATTTAAATTATTTGATTTTTCACAAAAAACGGACCCTGTGAAAAATCCTGGACAGACTCCTGTATATAGGACCCACTACTGGCAGATGTGTGCGGGGTCGGGAGCTTCTTGCAGAAATGTCCTTGCTTAAAAATAGTCTAGGTGGTTGATTCAAAATTTTTTCATGAAAAGGGGAAAACTCACTATTTAACTTGCATCGAAAGTTATTGATAAAAATTTATATTTAATTTTCTATAAGTAATTAAGAATTAAAAAAAAATATTTTTATTCATTGAAATGAGTACTTACAACATTTAAATTCTTACTGAATTTTTATAAACTTCAGTTTATTAAATTGCTTGTGGAAATTTTTGTATTGTGTTAAAAGAAATATTAAATAGATTCAAGGTAACAAGTGCTATTATTTGCAAAAAAATTTCTTATGACTGATTTTCAATAAATGTTGATAAAAGTATCAACATTCTATTTTATATTATCTGCTATAAAAAAAAAGAAGAAAAATTGTATTGCTGCATGTTTTATGAGATATGAAGCCCTTTGTTTGTTAGTAATGCTTACATCTAAACTTATTAAGTTGTGAGTTATAAGATTAAGCAAGTTAAAGGCCTAGTTAAACATTTATCTTTAAAGTATTGTTGAATGTTATTTGTTATAATTCATTAAGAGTAACTTCCATTATGTTTGGTGGGAATATTAAAATAGGCAAAAACATTACAAATTTTATGTTTTTACGAAAAGTATAATCTATGCTTGAATAAGATTTAAAGCATCTATCACATCATCTCAGAATATTCATGTAAATTTAATGATTAAAAAAAGTGATTTTGAAGAAAATGTTGTGGAAAAAACACAAGACATTGCATGTAAACTTTTAGGATTTGAGAAATATACAAATGATATTGCTTTTTATTTTCTTAAAGAGCTGCAATCCCTTTCATACATAAAAAAGCTTGGAAGGGATAAATGGATTGAAGGTTTGGGGGATTAAAAAATGAAAGGGATTAAGGTTTGCATTTTAGCTGCTGATTTTGTTTATTTTCTAAAAATGTTTTTTTTTTTTTTTTTTTTTTTTTTTTTTTTAAAAGGAAATTATTCAGTTTTAATAGCTGCTTTTATATGACTTGATATTTGTATGTTTTTGTGCATTGGATAATTTAAACTTTAATGATTTTGTGGTAATGTTGATTATTTATGTAAGACCTTAATAATATATTATTTCATTAGTTTTTGTATATGAAATTCTCTTCAGAACTTATATCACAACTAACAAGAAACTTTCCCTTGTTATAAAACAATAAATAACTTTATAAAAAAGCTATAAAAGTAGTTTTATTTATTTTTTTAAAACTAATTGTGTGAAAAAGTAAATTTTCAATAACCATTAAATACGAGTATCTTGTGTTCCAGATTGATGTTCTTGGTGAACCACCTTCAGAAGCTGTCTGCATATTAGCTGATACAGATAAATGGTAAAAATTTAAGCATTTACAGCAGTTTTTTCTGAACATTTGTGCTGAAACACTTTACTTTCTCTTTGTTAGAATAGGTTTTAATTTTCTTCATTTATTTAAACATTTGTTTTTCTTATCATGGTTTTTCAATTTTTTTCCCCCAGGACGGTGAATCTACTGTCAAGCAATTTTATTGGAGGTGAAAAAGATGGTTCACTCGGTGTTCGTATTGCCATGTCATCTTTAGTTAGTGGAATTTGTGATGCCATCTTAAATATGATTGAACTTCGGATACCCCCGGAATCGGTAAGTTAATGTTTATGGTTTTTGACCAGGTTAATTATTTATGTTGCTAAAACTTACAAAACTAGAAAATCACCCTTCACAGTATGACGGGTGAAAATTGCTTCTACATTTGAACGAAGCAGTTGCCTGTTTGGTGATTTTGCTCGTTAAAATTTTAACCCTAACTCCACTGGACGAACCTTAAACTCCAGTAGATAGTGTTCATTGTTGACCACTTTATTGTTTGTTCATTCTCCTAAAATTAGTCTTACCAGTAAGACAGTTAAGTTACTGGATCCAGTTCAGCAAGGCCACAATACAGCATTTCTCTGCGTGTCAAACATTATCAAAAAAATACTATGATGTGGATCAATTTTCATTGTTGATGACGTCAGCTACTCGATCATTAAATTTGCTATTATAGGTATGAGGATAATAGAGAAAAAAATAATTTTGCCAGCTACGTTCTTTTCTCCAATTTTAGTTTTATTAACTGTTAAAATAAAAAGACTACTGTCTCCAATTTCCACATTTCTCATGATATGCAACTGAAAACCAAATAACTCGACACATTCGTCAGAAATGTTATTAACCACTGATATTATTAGTGAAGTCTTCATGCTGATGGCAAATCTTCGGTTGTAACCAACTGATAACAGAATTAGAAAATGGCCCTTGATTTGGTTAGTGGAACTGACAAAAGAGTAGATTGATGAAATATGAGACCTAAAAATTACTTCAAAATAACCAGTGAACTAGTGAAGATATCAAGGAGTTTCCATCCTGTTGCCGGAGTTAAAGCAAAATAAGGGGCAAAAACCAACCAGCTCGTTACAGTATTTAGAGACAGAGCTGAGTGCAATATACCTCATAAAGAGGCTGAATAATATCTTCACATTGATAGCTAAAAAATTTCGACTCGCCAGCCTGAAGTTCGCAAAAACTCTATGGTGCACACCTCCATGCTACAACCTAATTTTGTTCCAAATTTCATGAAAACTGATCAAACAGTCCCTATACGCATGACAGACACACGTCCAAACTTTCTGCTTTATTATGAGTAGAGATAGAGATTGATGCCATGGGGACTACACAGCACCCCTGGTATAACTGAATTTAAAATAGTGAAAAAAAACAGTTGGGGTAAGGATATTGTTCAAAATCTAATTCAATCAAAGGTCTTGAATGAAGATGAAAATTATTATGTAGTTTTTTTTTTCTTTAAGAGATACCTACTTTGTGAAAATTAAAAAATATTTATGAAAATTAAAATTATATGACTATGTTTTATAATTTCATTAAGACTTCCAGACATTTCAACTCATTTTTATAAGATAGCCAACAGCACTGCAGTATGTCCAATCTGAAAATTTGCAAAGGGGCTTGATCGAACAAATTAAATAGTGAAGAATTAAATACTAAACCAATGTTGCCAACTACTTTGCGTTTTGTGGAGATTCTCTGCATCACAATTATTTTTTTTTTTAAAGAATCTATTTTGGAAAAGGGGTGGATGGTTCTGTTTATGATGGATTGGGTATCAGAAGGAAAACTCAAGTTAGCTAGTATCATGATAGGGGAAAAGACTTAATGCTGTGGATAACGCAATGCAAAGCAAAAAACATATCCCTTAATGAAAATTTTATAAAAGAGAAAGCTGAAGCACTTGTGAGGAATTGGGCTTTTAATTTCAAAGGAAATACTGGATGGTTTGACCAAAACAACTTGACATTTATTTCTTACATTCTTTTAATGACAGACATATGCACATAGGAATTTAAAAGTTGTGTTACTCAAAGTATGATTTTGTTTTATAAATGTTTTATTAATTAAAAAGAGATAAGCAATTATTTGTATGCTAGTGTTTTAGATTACTATCAAAATACAAATAAAGATTTACAAAAGGAGTTTGTCTTTTTTTAAAAAATATTTTTTAATGATTTTGTACACATATTTTGAACAGCTCCTCAAATTGTTTTTGTAAGGCTGGCAATCTTGTGAAACCAACAGGAATGTTGAAAAACTCTTTTATTTTTCACACTTTACCCTGAAATGAATGCAACAATTTTCATTTTATTTATTTTCCTTTGTCTTATAACTCATTGTGAACGATTATAAATGTAAATATCCAGCTCTGAATATGATGTATTAATGAGTAGTTCAAACTCAATATTTTTAGGTCATGTGCATTTAAAAATGTTTTAATAACTTTCTTATTTTTCAGTGCATCATTTATTTGGAAGATAGATTGCAAGAACTTTATTTTCGAAGTCAAATGCTTTCAGATTATCTTCGTGGCAATCGCTTGTCTATTCCATATAGCAAAATTGCTAGTACTTTAAATGTTGATGCAAGTGATATTCCTCTACTTTTATCTATTGCTACAACTCATTCACCCTATTTATCTGTACATAACCGGTGATTTATCGCCTCTTTTGTATCATATGTTAGTAGCAACTCTGTTTGCAAATATTATTTATTTCATAATAAGGTGTTGAAGAACATTATCAGCTAAAAGAAAAAAAAATGGATTGTTTTCTTTCTCTCCGTCAAATAATCAAGATTTTCATTGACAGTTAAAGAAAAGGTTTAAAAAAAATTAAAAGATGAAATAAATGATAATGTTATTAAAGCCCAAAATTGCAAAAATATCGCATACATGTTTTTCAAGACTACAAGGAACCCCTTTTTTAGTGTAGAAAGCTTCAGCATATGGGCTAAGTAGCAGTAGTCTTACCTGCTGCTTAGCATTAGAAGCTCATGACTTTTCTGCTGTATAAAAGGGAATTCCTTGTAATTTCGAAAAACATGCATACGATATTTTTGCAATTTTAGTTTTTAATGACATTGATTTAACCAGTTTCTTTTTTCTATACAATGGGAAATATTTTTTTTATTAGTTAAAGATTACTTATTCTTAGGATTTTTTTTGTTTTAATGATTTACATTATGTAGCAACTAATCTAACATGTGTTTGACATTGATATTTAAGTTTTGAATGGCTATTAAACAGTGGGTTTAAAATTAAAAAATATATATAATAAAATATTCATTGTTTATGCAATTTTACTAGCATGTTTCTGTGGGGTTTCATGCTGTATGCATTTTAAAATAGTTTTTGAATATCCTGAAGTATTACTTTTAATCTTTTTCCCCTCATGCAATTAAAAAAACGTTTACACCACATAGAATTTATATATGTTTTAAGGTATTTAACGGGTTGTGTATGTGTTGAGAACAGGAAATTAACTGCTATTCTATTCTTTTTCTACGTGGTGTGCGAAAAACATTGTTACTGGTTCAACTTGTTATTTCTTTGAGAACTTTCATTGCTTAATATATCTATGAATCAATCATTGCATGTGTGTGCACGTTTTTACTTATTTTATAACTTTCATAAATTTCACCAATAAGTGCCTTTAGAAACTTTGTCATAATAATTGAATTTAGTTTTTCCTAATTTGGCATTCAATTGTTTCCACGATGTTAAAAATGTGCACACCTTTAATACTTGTTAGCAGCAATCAGAAGAATAAAAAATATTTTTAACTTCAATTTGGTTAAATTTAAAGCTTGTATTTTGTTCTTCTCCACCTTATGTACCTGGTTTAAGAGTCCTTTTCATTGTATCCATTTGTGAATATTTTCATAACATTCCAATCTTTACAAAGATTTCTATGCACTGTCCAGTTTGTATGTTAAAAGTTGTACTTCGATAATGTATATTTGGTTTGGTTTTTTGAAAATGTCTTTTTGAATTTGCCATTTTCAGCAAAAATTACTGCATTTGTTGTATTTCCATTCTTGTTTTCAAATATTTGACACAGACATTTTGGGAATTTCATAACGATTGCATTTGTTTGCTAATGTTTTACATTTTTACATACTTCTTCAAAAACTTATCAACAATATTCTTATTCAAGTTGTTTTTAAATTCCATCTGGAAACTTATTTCTGAAATGCAGCTACAGTGCCTTTTCATTCTAAGTATTATATGAAACAGGCCAGTGTCTGCAATGTAGCCCCTTTAAAAGTATTCAATAGGTATGAAGCAGAAGAAAATGTCAGATTTAAATAATTGTCAGATGATTTGTGCTAATGAAGAAATCAAGTTTTGTGGTTGAGATCAGTTGTACAAAAAACAATTTAAAAACCCATAGGTGAAAAAATAAGGAAAAAAAAATATTGAAGGGAATTATGTTTCAAAACAAAAGATTTGAAATTGTTATTGATATCTTTTGCATCATGGGAAAAACTTAATTTCTATCTTAGTATGAATAATACGATAATGTAACTATTCCTCAACTGTGCATTCCAACAAAAATGAGGCACAAATTTGAAATGAAAATTACACGCACGTCATGCTTTAGTTACATGGAGGATTTTTGTGCAAAATGAAGCACTGTTAAAAAAAATACCATTTTTCTTGTAACCCTATGATGCTCATTGTGCACGGTTAATTTAGAAATACGTGTATGCAATTTTCATAGCGAAAGTGTATGCCTTAACTTTGCAGTATTAAGTGTACAGTCTACAAAAGGATACATATTTATTGATTGTTAATCTAATATTTCAATGCTGCTGTTTCTAAACTATGATACAATTTTCTAGACATGTTTTAAGGGCAGGAAAATAATGTTTCGTAACAATTAAAACAAACTTTTAGCGCAGCAGGTAATTTTTTCCTCTTTCGTTTGACTTGGACAAGCTGAAACATTATTCCCAACTTAAAACCAATTACTCTTTTGTAATATTGTTGCTTAAAATATCAAAGAAATTCATATTTTTTTAAACAAAACAAAAATGTAAACATAGTACAGAACCATCTGTTGTTCATTATCAGAGCCATACAATTTCACCATAATTTCATTTGTACAATGCTACCTCATCATTGATTTATTTTTAAAAATTGTTAATACATATTAGTTTTTTTTTTTTTTTTCAATATAAACAAATGCAAAATTGTTCGAAATTGGTTTTTAGCTTTGTTAAAAGAGCTGTACTAGTAGAATATGTTGACATATATTTTTTCAAAAATGGTTTTTGTTTTTAATGCTCTAATGTGTAGTTACTGGTACTATGTCATTTGAATTTTCTCAAAGCAATACTTAAATGACTCTCAGTTGTGCAAAGGCAATAGTTTTCTTGCGTTCCAACTAAAGAGCCATCCACAGTTCAAAAAAATTGAAAATATACTTTGCTTTTCTTTTTTAATGGGAATAATACACATCAGTTTTATGTTGCTACTTGTTTTTCTCATAAAATTCAATGTACGAATTGATGGTACAGATTAAAAAATCGTCTTAAAAACTATATGTATTCACTCATGTAATATGAAACTTATGTTCCTTATAGTAATGAAAACCAAAGTTTCAGTACTTTTCTGCTCTAGTATTTTTTACTAAACTTTAAACGCAGTGCTTTGGCGAATTATTTTTAAATTTCAAATAATAACAGAAAATAGTGAAATTTTTGCTTTATAGAATGCAATTGATAAGTATTTTTACTTTCAAGTATTATCATTGGAGGTATTGAATCCTCTTCAAATGTACATTGGTTACTCAAGAAAAACGATAAAATAATTTGAAATATCATTCCTATGTCAATTAGATTATTTAAGTATGGAGCAAAGTAACTTAATATTTTTTTGTATGGTTTGTACACATGTTGTCATGTAAAAGTTTCAGCATTTAGACAAAACCTTTTGTACCATACCATAAATTCGTTCTTTAATAGTGGGTAGTAAGTAAGAATCAGATTGATTACAACTGACCTAAAGTAACAATAAAGATGTCACATTTAAAAGACAAAAACTAGTTATAATATAATCAGCAATAAAAAAAAGTCATTCTTTATGCAATTCATATGTTTTTCAAAATTTTAATGAATATTTTTTAAGGAACGCAGAACTAAGTTTGTCACTCTTTTCAATGTTTGCATGACTGCTTTCTAAAAATAAGAATGTGTTACTTATTTGTGAACTAAAATTATGATGAGGACACATCATAAAACATTATCTTTTTAGTGGTTGTTAATTTTTAATTTCACAAATTTGAAATAAAAATTGGTGTTTACAGAGCACAAATGCCTAAGTCAGGCAAATTGCTTTTTTTTTTTAATTTTAAATTTAGAGTTTTAGTACTAATGACAGTAACCTCATTGAGTTCTACAAACTTCTAAATTCAATTAGAGAATTTGCACCTTTGTAAAATATAAGCTTGAAATGTAGAAAAAAAACCCCAAATAAATCATTTCTTATTTAAACTATTAAATTGGATCACATGTTTTCAGTGAATGTTAGAGCTGAAATACATTTGAGAAAACTTAACAGCATTGATTTTTTAGTTGACTATTTGTTATATATTGCTCAATATTCAAATTCATTATTTCCATTAGTTATAACCAAGTCAAATGATTCCTCTTAAATTTATATTTTGCAATTAACAGAAGTGTGATTAATCAAACACATGCATATTTGAACTCTTAATGGGCAAAATTCTTTTATTACATTATCAATGCTCCTTCCAAGGTCACACTAAATGGTTGAATACGTGGCATCATAAATAATATAATTTAAACTAATCCCCCCCTCTCCTCTTTTTCTCCTAACTCTTGGGGGGGGGGAATGAAGTGATTTTTAAAAACTTATATGGTGGAATTTTTATTAACTTTCAACTAAGGATTTAAAAGCGGTATCTTAAATATAGTGTTTGTTAGTTTTGCTTGCACTTGATTGAAAAGGCATGTGTAGTTTTAAAGCATGCTTTGATTTAATGATTAACTCAATTTAATGATACATTTCACTGGCCCGGATTTGACTGCAGTGAGTGTCTATACTCTTCAATTTAACTATAACTTTTTCCAGTACCTTGAAAATCATTAGATCGAATCACACTGTACTTATTTCCTAAATGGTAATTATTAATAAAAATGCACAGTTATTTTCTTTACATTTTTCTTAATATTTCAATTTATTTGAAATATTTAAAATAAATTTTTTACAAAAATTATGGAAAATAAACAACCTTTGCTCCCTATAAAGTCCCTCCTACCACCAGTCCCAGTTATGTGTTTCTGTTGGATTTACTTAACTGAAAAAGGGGGGGGGGGATTTAAGCTGTTCATTGTCACATATGGTACGGCTCATTATTGTAATACAAATTTGTTGCAAAAATAATTGCATACAGGGTCATTACTTTCATGATAAATAATTGGAGATTTATAATTTCAATTTTGAAAATATTTATCATAAGTGAGATACAGAATCATACATTTTTTTTAAACGAAATTTTTAATACCTTCCCAATTTGTACTGTGTGATAAATTGTGTTTTCCCTATAATAAACATTTCGTGAAGTTTGCTTACTATATGAAAATATGTGAAACATAAGTTCAAAGGTTTGGGACAAGTTTTATAATTATGTGTAAGAAATTTTAGCAAATAACCAGTTGAAATAAAATTGTAAGGTAAGGACTGTTACATAACACTTTTTCTTAAAGAGATATTAGATAGCCCACCAGCATCAATAATGGGATATATCAAAAATTTGAAGGAAAAAAAATATATATATATATTGAAGTGAAATCAGTTTTAATGCTTGCTTGCTACAAAACTTGCATGAAGTTAGTTTACACAGCTGGTGCAAGAGGGCGGCATATAAATTATATAATCAATAATGAAACTTCTTTTTTTTTTAAATTTAAAAGGAACATTTTCAAACTTTAAAAATAATTACATACTATTTCATTTAGACGGCTAAAACTAAAAAGTAAACATACCACAAAAATACATGCAGTATACCAGACAGCCTGGTTATCACATTCAGAGACAGCAGTTTCGTTTTTATTAAAACTCCTTAGTCTGGAATAGTTAATTACAGAGTTGGAGGTAGGGTTATCTGATTGAAGCTGAGAGTGCCAACATACTGGTTGATAAAGTACATTTATCTCACTAGCGAGTGTCTGCAGCATGGTGCGGGGCGGTAACTTACTGCTAAATACCACAAAAATGCTAAGCGCTTACTGTATTTTTTAATAATAAATTGGTAAATAGAGGTTTTGCACAATGCTATTTTATTTGAGTCACCAATAATGATTTACACCAATGGTGGTTTTTACCGATTCTTCAATACACCCCCCTCTCCCTGAGGAAAACGTCCGACAAGCTTTTCACACTTTGGCGCTCATCTATCGTTTGGTATTGTTCATTTATATTGGCTTGAACAAGATAAGTACAAGTGTGCCTGAAGGTCTAAATAGAATACAAATTAATTGTACATATAGTGGCTCAAAGTGTTCCAATTTTTTATAATTATTAGAGTTGTGTAATTTGTTTAAATCGGAGAAAATAAGAATTTAATTTAGATATTGTAAAAATTAGGGATGCACCAATAAGCATTATGGCGGATTAATCGGCAAGGCAGATTAATGATCATAATGATTTTTAACACTACAAATTCTCCATTTCAGGTTTTTCTCTAAAATATTTCAAAATTTCATTTTAACTTATGTGAGCAAATTTTCATTTTTTTAAAAAAATTAAGTTACATTGTGTTAACTAGACATGAAATTTGAAATGTTTAGTCAGTTGCCTGTACTTAGGAGACAATTTTAATTTAGTAGGTAATTCTTTTTTATTACAGTAAACTCCAGATTATCCGCAGATTAGTTTGGCACGGTTACAGCGGGTAATCCAAATTATAGGTAAAAACAATGCTGGTGTATACAATAGCTAAAAAATAGACATAAAACTCACACATACAGAAAAGTTATATCTAAAAACAATAGCATTGATTGTAAAAAATATATGAAAAAGCTAAAAACAAACAATAACATAATCATAAGTCACAACCGTTGAAGAAAAAAAATTATTAAAAGACCCGCGGATAATCCGACCCCCACTAACTGTAGTAACCCCTTTTAATCCAAGACTTTCATTCATTATGAAAATGGCAAAGTACAGTATAAATTTGATTTAACGATATCTGATTTAATGGTTTCCTTAAAATTTAATGATACATTTCACTGGTCCGAATTTGAATGCATTGAATGTCTATGCTCCTCGATTAAACAATTACTTTTTGCAATCCCTTGACAATCTTTAAATCGGGGTTATGCTGTAATCTTTAAACAGCCGATTAACAGTAGTGCGTAGAAAAGTATTGACATAGCATGTTGCAACATTGAAAATACACTTCCGTATTCAAAACAGAAAAACTAACATAATCATCAATTTTTCTTTAAAAAACCCCAAACACGAAACAAAAACTTTTTAATGATCTAATGATCACATGAAATAATGAAATTAGGCGAAGGATTATTTAGTGCAGGAGGAAATATATATGAAGCAGCAAGAAATAGTTTTGTTTTGACAGTCTTGAAATACTTCTGTTTTAGCATTACAAGTACTTGGATTTACCTCTCCAAAACTGTTACGTGAAAGTCAACTGTGAGAATTCATTTCAATATTTCACCAAACTTTTACATTGTTTGCCTTTATTTTATGCAGTACAGCCGACTCCCGCTATAACGCGATTTGACTTACGCAAAATGACTATAACGCGAACTTTTTGAATTTGTGAAGATGGAAAGAAAAACAAAGTTTTTCTGTCAAAAAAAAAAAAAAAAGTTAAGATTCTAGATATGCTTGAACAACTACCAAACGTCAACGTAGCACGACATAAATATGAGTGAATCTACCATACATACAATTAAAAAGTCGAAACAAAAATATATCCGTAAAAGTTCAGAACTTAGTTTCAATATTGAAGCTTGCAGAGTAATGTCTAAGCAAATTAAATATTATGAAAATGGAAGCTGCTCTTGTATTGTGGTTTAAAGATAATAGGAAGTTGAACTGTTGCCATAAATGGAAACGTATTAAAGAAAAGGCAAAGCAACAGTATTTTAAAATGTATTAGATAATCTGAGCATGGAGCATAAATCATCATCTTCATTTTTTACTCATAATTATTATTACTAATGCATTGTGAGTACCGTCTTGTTTTATTCAAGTCTTTGATTATTCATTTTGTGCACCTTAAAGTATTTTATGTTTCATAAAACAGCTTTTTTTAATTTTTCAAATCCAGTAAAAGTTTAGTTCTTTAAGTAAGAAACTGTAATTTACAGTTGAGGAATGCTTTAAAGCAGTCTGAGGGGTGTTTATAAGTGTCTAAAAGAATTTGGAATGCTTCTTAAAAATATATATATACCTACATTTTTCCACAGCGCGAAATTTCGACTTACTCCAGGAATCTTAGAACCCACCCCTCGCGTAAGTCGGGACTCGACTGTACACTTTCATACTACATGTTATTCTAATGTTAAGGAAAATTGCATTCATTTACTGTTATTAGATTTATTCATGGTTTTTAGTTCAAAAAATACTTAAATACTAAAAAGTATTGGAAAAAAATTTTACCTGCCGATTAATCAGCAAAATTTGACCAATTAATAATAATGAGCAAAGCAGCTGATTACCACCGATTAATTGGTGCATCCCTAGCAAAAATCCCATACTATGATATCTTATTTCATTTAAACTATTTTTATAACTTGGAACTATATGTCTAAGTAGTTCTGAAAATAAAGGCTGCAATTGGAACTTGCTGTATATACCCTGTATATACAATATAGGAAGTATGAACTAAATTCTTAGTTGCATAACGTAATTGGTTGGTTAATATTTTCTTCTGCGATTGTTCTAACGACAAAATTTTGACTATGCTTTTGAGAGAATGCATTGTGATTTATACATTTCTTGTACTTTGGTACTCTCTTGAGTGCTTATTATACTGCCTCATGTCATGTGTGTACATGTTTAACAATTTGTCCTGTCCTGTGTAAAAATTAATCTGTATATAATATATTTTTTTGTGTCGGCAAGTTTGTGAAAGGTTTATATTTATATGGTACTTTTCCCTTTTTAAAAACTTTGGACTGAGATTTCATATCTTAGTGTTAGTGGGTGTCATTTTTGTTTTGTTTTGTAGTAAATATATATATATTTTCGTGTAAATTATCATAATATATTTAGTAACTCTTAAGTTCTGGTTTAACTTTTGTGATTGAAAATTCTTCAATTGGAATTTTTTTTTATTTCTTTAAATTAAATTTTGTAAAAAAAGTTGATTTTTTAAAAGGTTTCTATAGGTTTAAAGAATTATAAAGGTTTTAATATCGTAATAATTTTATAAATAGTGACTCTCTAACACTGATTTTGAAAACAAAATAAAATGATTAGGAAAAGGAAAGTTATATATCATAAGCAGTAGGTATAATGTCTACATACACCCCTTGGCAATAATGTGGAAAGTAATGGAAGATGAACTCTATAATACACTGCTCAAAACAATTAAAGGATATTGAGGTTTTGGGTTGATCTTGCACCTGGATAACTTTTTAGATGATTGATATATTATCGATAGACGTAGTAAACTTTGTGAGACAAAAAATTCATTTGTTTGACAGAAAAAAAAAAAAAAACTTTTTATACTTTTGGGTATAAAAGAAAAAAAAAACACTTTATGCATATGAGAAAAACATAAAAAAGGGGGTTTCTTTAAAAGAAAATCGCTTTTAGGTGGGGGATGGTAACCCCGGACGGTCAGCAATGTAAAACTCCTCTGAAGCATGGAATCAATGAGGTTATTAATGAGGGGCTAGGGTATTTTGCCCCCACTCCTCCTGAAGAGCTCTTTTCAGTTCTTGGAGAGTTTGTGGAGGTGGTAGGCGTCCAGAAACTTGTTGCCTAGAATGTCCCAAACATGCTCTATTGGGTTTATATCTGGAGAACACGCTGGCCATTCCATTTGTATGATTACTTCCTCGAAAGGAAATAATTCATCAAGTTAGAACAATGTAGTCTACAATTGTTCTCCATTAACATGAAGTCTACTCCAATTGCTGCAGAGTAAGGGACTACAATAGATCTGAGGATCTCATCCCTACTTCGAAAACCGGTCAGAGTTCTATTTGCAATGACATGCAGATCAGTGCGTCATCAATGGAGATGCCAGGATATACCATCGCACCACCACCAAATCGGACACTTTCGTGCATGAACGCTGGATTGTTTCTAGTGCCACATTCCTTCCAGATGAAAATATGCTATTATCAGGATGAAGAGAAGAATGGAATTCGTCAGGGAAAAGAATATTTTTTCCATTCATTTCTTCTCCAATTCACATGCTCTGTTACCCACTCCCTGTAGTGTGACAATGCCTTGCAGCTAATGTGACACGCACCATTTGTCGATGAGCATATAGACCTACAGAGTGAAGGCAATTTCGGACAGATTGTGTCAAAATAGTGGTGATAGTACCCAAGCGAAGGCGTCATTGTCGTGGAGTGGCATTCATACTTTGGTGTCTCCGAGCCATTAAAAGATAATAATGGTCTTCATTGAGCGTTGTTGACCATCTGTGACCTTTTCCTGATCTTCGGCCAGGATTTCCAGTCTCTAAAAAAATTTCCATTTCCTAGAAATCGCACTTTGCGAAACTCCCAATAACTTATGCTGCCTCTGCTTGGCTCCCCTCACTTGTCTGCCAACCACTTTAGAAGCTTCGGATTCCTTTAAATGAGTTCGTTGAGACATCGCACCCATTGAAACAACGTGCTTACTGAGTCGATCATTCTTTTCTGCTTTGTCTTACAATAAGTTTAGAGCGAAATCTCTTTTGCTGCCACTCAAACATCAAGTTGAAAATTTGCATACTGCGATGTTTGATATTGAGAAAAATTTGTATTTGGGACTCCCTTCTTTGATTCTATGCAGAAAAATATTTGCTAATACCATTTTTTGTACAAGATTTACAACATTCTTTAATTGTTTTGAGCAGTGTACAATAAAAATGTAATTTAAAAAAAAAATGAGACGTTTTACCATAACAAACCTTTTAAAAATGAAGTTTTATAGCTCAATACCTGGTGTCCAGATGGAAAATACTTCTTTTCATAAGATTAATTTTTTCTTTAACAGTGGAGTATCAAAAACCTGAGGTAATTGGGGCTCACCTCTCCTCGTATTATCCAGAAAATTCATCCAGATTTAAAATTTTCACTGCTTGGAAGACATAAGGAGGAGCACCTTTTACTTCCTTGTATAAAAAAAAGCAACTATATTGTTTTTGCGAAAAATTTATTTCTCAAATTTCAACATAAATTTGGGGTCTGAATGAATTTTGACTTCATATCCATCCGTACGTATTTATGTGAGCAAGCCAACCAAAACATGCATTTTGACTGCGACCGAATCCATTTCGACGAGTTTTGTCATGATGTCTCTATCAATATGCGTCCATACGTCTTGGATTACACAAAAACTGTTAGTTGTAGGAAAATTTTAATTTCCCCATATGTGCAACTTATGTGCCGTCAAGTTGTGAACCTCAAGTGTATTTTATTACAATCGGATTCTCCAAAAGGGATGTTAACATGTTGTTTGTGTCAAAACAATGTCTATTTTATGTATCAAAGTTTTTCTCTGAGACATCTCTTAATTTATATCTTGTAATGGATGAATATTTCTAGCCACTTAGAGAGTATCGTTCACACTAACCTCTCTAACTAAAAACTATAACTTAAAATATAAATGAAGCATCCCGGATTAAGTGGAACCTCGAATTTTCAAGACTCTACTGTATTACTTCTCTATTGATTTGATTAATTCTTTAGGCGACACTATGACATACATCACAGATTCCTGAGAAAATTTGCAGACTATTTCTTAGTTGGGGAAAGAAAAACATGAAAATTTTTAAGAAAAACAATCTTAAATTTAGTTTGTAAAGATTTCTACCTTATTTTCTGGGACATAATCTAAAGGTAGCATGTACTTGTATTAGCATCTTTTCTTGTGAAGCCTCTTTTAAAATTCTTTCTTGGTATCCATTTAGATTTTTTGCTTAATATGCTTGATCAAATGATGGGTTATTGTACTTTTTTTTTTTTTTTAGCTTTTGATCTGCTTTGCAGGTTGCTTAAAAATATCCATTGCTGGGCACAAGGGTCAAACTTTTTTTTTTTAATTGAAAGGGTTGTTTTTCAATGTAGAAATTCTTAATCCTATAAAATAAAACTAGAAAGCTTCTTTCACTGAATCAGTGATGGTTCAACTACAGTAAAACCCCTCCTAATGGACACCCCTCTTATGTGGACAATTTTTGATTCTCCTATTTCAAGGCAATAACATTATTAAACCCGTCCTGCGGACATGCCTCTATTGCAGACAAAAAAAAAAAAAAAACAAAAAAAAATCTGTCCCTTTAGTGTTGTGTCTGCATTGGTGGGATTTTACTGTATATGATCTTTAGATAGTTGGGAAGTTTATAAATTTGAAATTATGAAAAATGTAACTGTACTTCTTAAAATATAGTAGCTTTAATATTAAGTTTATGAAGCAAATGTACTTGTTTACATTCAACTTTACTTCTTGAAGAATAAAAAAAAAATTATTTTCCATCTGGCCACTTTGTACAATGCTAAATTGCCTTTTGGGGAAGTACACAGAAAATTGATGTTGAATGTTTCTCAATCACTAGTTCTTTAGTTAATTTTCAAGAAACAATCTTACAGTAATTTCTACTCAAGCATAACTAACAATTAGCCAAGCATTAGAAAATAACGGATTTAAAATGCATATATTTGAAATATATTGGGCGTTGAAGAAAATTTATCAATTTCAGATACTGTAATACTTATGCATTAAATATCCTTGACTACGGAACATTTGTTATAGTTAATTTGAACATTTTAGAAGTTGGATTATTCAAATATGGAGTCAAAACCATTTTCATTGTGTAATTAGTGAAAAGAAATGACTTTTTGAATAAAATACTTTTAATTACATTCAGTGTCTGTTTAATTATTAAAGTTTTCTTTAAATAAAGGCTTCTGAAAAAAGTTTGGTGTTAATTATAATGATCACAGTTCTAAATCTTGCATATTTGGGTAGTGCAAACACGAACACATTTTACACACAATATAAATATACATAAATATTTAAAGCATAATATATTGGAAAGAAACATTTTGGCAAAAAATTTGCTTCCTTTTTACAAAATATCCATATTTTTTTTTATTTTAAGGTATTTTCTATAAAATTAAACAACCTTATTATTCAACCAGTAGGTGTCTAATGAATATCTAGAAGATGAAATTATCTTAAACTATCATTAATTAAATAACTAAGTACGCTAGTTTTAAATATTTTGCATTTTCTGGTTTCGGAATGCTTGCTTTAGTTTTCCAAAAGTAAAAAAGGCGTTTGTATCTTCTTCACCCCAGTGTGAATTACATATACACTTGAAAAATTTAAAATCAAGTTCAATAAAAACGTTAATAGGGGAAGATTTTGCATTGCACTGTATTTAGCTGTTTAATAGTTTTGTGTGCATTCATCTATACATATAATAAAATAAGATGTTTGTGGCGCATATCCTGGGAAAACGGTAAGGCCTAGAAAGATGAAATTTGGTACACAGGTGCAGTTTTTGCCGAAAATGTGCACCTCGGGCTTCGATTTTTGATATTTTAATTAGAAAAAAGTTATTTAATGTTTTATGTGTTTTTTTGCACTTTTTACCTCACAGACCCCTAACCAATCGCACCACACAAATATTTTTTGTACTATAGTGTAGGAAATTTAATTTTAAATATGATGAATGAAAAAATTTTGAAGATAGACCAATTTTTGTATTTTTTATAAATTTTTGAAAAAACCTTTATTTTACATTTTTTTCTGGGTTTAGTTTTTTTCGAAACCCATCCTGCGACAATTATTGAACCCTCAATTCTAAAATTTTAGTTGGTAATAGTAAAAACATTCCGCCCCATTCAGAAGAAAAAAGTTTTGAAAAATACGCAATAGTTTTTTTTTTTTTAACAATTTTTTTAATGGCAGAACACAACGCGAGCTGTTCGCTTGCCGGCTGAGTTCCGAGCTTACCTCATCACGTGAACCACTGAAATCGTTTGCCTTCTCTTCACCTTTTTTTTTTTTGCAAGCGCTACTTTTTGAACACTACGGGGAACATAGAGCCTTTTTTTTGCGGGCTATTTTGATTAAATAAATACAGCCCGCGATTTTTTGCATGATCTTCGTTTCCGTTACGAATTGGCGGTTAGGTTAGGTAGATACAGAGATAGAGGTTGAGCAGACAAAAAATGTTTTTGTTTTCGAATTAATACTTATATAAATAAAAAAAGATTTTTCTGTCAGGAGGTAGATATGCACAGATCATATAGATTGATAGATAGACAAATATAGAGGTCCTCGATATAGTAGATGGACAGCAAGAAAGAGGCATGCCCGTCATTTAAGGAATTTCAACGGGGTGTCAGTGCCCCCCCCCACACACCATGACTTTGAAAAAACAATGCTTTCACATAAAAGTGGAAGTGCTTTTTGTTATTTTTCGACAAAATTTGCATGAAGAGTACGTCGTTTGTGTCCCCCCCTCCTTTAAAAATATTCCAAACGACGGAACTGGAGATAGATCTAGAAAGTATTTTATTCAAACTACTAATGATATAGATAGATATAGATTGATTGATACCGCCACGAAATTTGTTTAAGCAGCCGCCGAAGGCGGCAACATCGGTGTAAAAAGGCGAATGATAATATTGAGAAAAAAGAGAAAAACATTGATTAATACCGTCGCTAAATAGTCTAAGCTGCCGCCGAAGGCGGCAACTCTGGGGCAAAAAGGCGAATGGCGTAAAAAGGCGGACCAGCTGGTCGCCGCAGGCGGCTAGTATTAAAAATAAGTAAAGACGAATTTAAAAAAAAAATCAAATGGTTTTATGATTATTTTAAGGGGACGACTGCATTTCACATAAAATCAACTTTTGTGTCACTTCCTCAGAAAGTTCTTTTGCTTGGAGAACACACATACACAGACATTCACTTTTTTTATGATTCAAATAATGTATAAGATTTTTAGGGGTAATGAATGAAAACAACTAATTTGTATTCAGTAATTTTCAAATTATAGCTTTTTTCAAGAAAATAGTTTTGTCTGTCTCACTTTTTGCAGATAAATATCACCAACCTTTTAAATTTTAACTGTGAGAACTTAGGTAAATCACCAGTAGTGGCCACTTCAAGGTTTATATTTGGAAAAAAAAAAAAAAAAAAGGAATCCAGGTTTCCCAATGGATTCAAACGTGCAGGAGGTAACACCTCCTGCTGTTTGATGCACTTTTAAACCCATGGGGAGACGTGCATCCCTTTTTTTTTCCAAATATAAACCTTGAAGTGGCCACTACTGGTGTTTTGTCTTAGTTGAATATTATATTTTAAAACTTCTTGATGTGATTTCCCACAAACCTTTTACTTTCAACATGTACCCAACATAATTTGCCATTTCACCTGGTGTTGAAGCAGTTTATCCTAATATACATTTTTTTTCAGATTGAAACAAACAGGTTAGAAAAGAAAATAACATTGTTCAAAAGTCAAAATTGTATCAACTTTTATCAGAATGAGTGCACTAGAATAGAAGTGCAAAAAAAATTACAATGTATAACTGGAATATTATCTCTTTTTAAACGCACAAATGAGAATCTGTTGGGGATATATTCTGCTTCTTTTGAGCACACATGGAATTTGTCTGTTAATAGAATAATACATTTACAATATTAGTTACATAAAAATTTATTACTTAATGCAGTGATCTGTACAGGGAAAAGGGATGTTACAGAACTTTGTAGCGCCCTCTGTTGATCGGTTGATACGAATGTTGCTGAAAAAAGAAAAATAGATACATTAGTGTACAGAAGAAAAAAAAAATATTTGAAAGTCTGGAAAGATGTCTACAAAGTTACTAGCACGGAAATTCAAAGCCTTTTTCACAGCCTTTAGTGACTTATTGGTCAATAACGTTTTCTCTAAATACCAAATACTTCTTATCAATTTAGAAATTTAGTAAATATAACTGCATACCTGCCAACTTCTCTTTCCAAGAATTCAGAAGATTTAAAATAAAATTGCTTTGTTATATTGAAACTGAATCTTCGTTTAAGTAATAAAAAGATGCACTATAACATTATCTATACAGGGTGATTATAATTAAAGTTCCACTTTCAAAACGCTGTAAAAAGAAAACCACTGGTCAGAATGACGTCAAATTTCAATGGAATATTATCGAAGAAGGGGGAAAAACATATGGCAGAAGAAAAATAAATAGTTGGAATTTTTAGCAGCAGATGGCGCTGCAAGTGTCATAATATGTAAATCAAATACCTGTCATGTACACGACTCATTGAAGTTGTTATAAAAGTGCCGGGCACACATTTTTTCCTCATTTTGCATCATGTTGTCACCATGACTCTCAATGAAAGATCGCTCTCTGCTGGTAAAGCTGCTTTTGGATGCTTATTATGCAGTTTTTGGCCTCAGGACAGTTAAAAACTAATTTAATTGATGTTTTTTATGCGGTTTTTGGCTTCAAAACAATTTAAAACTGATTTTTCATCATCCGATGTGATATGACCTTGTAGTGGTGGATGGGCTTACTAAACTAACAGTATCACACCTGTATTCTTGTTCACTCTGAGTAGTACAGTGTTTTAACGTCTAGTATACATGTTAGGAAGTATTTTATAATTTATTTGTTATTTGCAATCAACCACTATTAAATTTTGATGCTTACAGCGCCATCTATAGCTAAAAACTCCAACTATTTATTTTTCTTCTGCCATTCGTTTTCCCCCTTCTTCGATAATATTCCGTTGAAATATGACGTCATTCTGACCAGTGGCTTTAATTTTACAGCCTTTTGAAAGTGGAACTTTAATTATAATCACCCTGTGTGTATATATATATATATATATATATATATATATATATATATATATATATATATATATATATATATATATATATATAAATATAACTATTGTATGTTCTGACTTTACAAATGTTTTTTTTCCCCAAATAATTCAAAAAGTTATAAATTTTGCTTGGTTAGACTATAACTATAAGTAATAAATTATACCAAAATTTTAAAACATATAGATATGTCACAAAGCCAGTAAATATTAAGTACAGTATAACCTCATTTATTCTGTCTTCATTTATCTGGATCAAATTTACAGCTTTAAAAACATTCATACACATAAATAATTTTAATTTATGATAGCAAGAACATAAGCTTGCCGAATATTCACATTTTAATTTAAATAAAATGTACAACTCCTGCATAGATTGAGGTTTGACTGTATAATGATAAAGTATTAGATTGATTTTGCTTTATTCTAACGACACATACATTTGAACTAGAAAACACTGAGCCAATCTTTTTTATGAAGCAAAACAAAAAATCTTTTTTTAATGTCTTTCAAATAATTCAATATATATTTGCTACAAAATCTAGTTTTTTGTCGCAAATGGATGGGAGAGTCTGCTTATTAAAGATTTGCTTTGCTTGCTACCCATATTACTTCGATTTTTGATCATAGGGGTTGGTTGCCTTTGTCCCAGTTAGTCCAGATAAACAAGGTTGTACTGTAGTATCATTTCTATTTTTAAAGGAAGAGGAAAAATATTTACCATTTTAACAAGCTCTTCTTTGATTAACCTAATGAATTCTGCCCGTGCTTTCGACACGGCTAATTCATTTGTACTTTCAATAGCCAAGTACAGTTTCCGATCTCCCTCTTTGGGCTCTTTTCCAGGAGGGTAATACGTACCACGAACAGTAATACCAGCTTCCGAATACTCACTAATCTGAGCGAGAGCTTCCTGAAAATGAAAAATATTCAAGATCTCAGTTTGAATAAAAATTACAACAAGAAAATTTAAATAAATCTATAGTTTTGAGTACAGCAAATTAGCTCTTAAAGTCATTTTAAAAATCAATAGGATAATATGAATCCTTGGTTAATCTTACATGATGCCTAAGTGTAGATGATGTGCAGAAAAATAAACAAAAGAAACTAAATAGACCTGTCCTTATTGAAAATGTATCCATATATTTATTTATTTTATTTTACTTACTATTTGTCTTAGTTGGCGTTTCTACAAGTTTAACATTGGAAAAGAATCATGCTAATTTATGAAACATCTTGAATCAGGGGCGCAACCAGAAAATATTTTTAGGGGGGGCACAATTTTTTTTTCACAACACTCTATCAGCGTTCTCTCTCTCTTAACATCAATATATATTTGTTATTATTATTAATATTATTTAGTAAAATTCCTTAAAATTGTATAAGTTTTGCAATTTATTCAAAAACTGTTGCAAAAACATTAATTGTTCTTATGCCAGAATTGAAATCGCGTTAAGAATAAACTTTAAAGTACTTGAAACAACAGTATGGTGGCAAGATGTTCAAATTAATAAATGGAAATCAATACTCGTTATTACTTAGTTTACTATATTAAGGAAATAAATCAAAATGCACACAAATTTTTATCACCAAAAGTTCTAAACTATTCATATTTTTAAGATCATTCAAGGAAAGAAAAAAAAGGAACACTTTAAAATGGCATGAAATCACTTAAAAATACAACAAAATAATCAATAAAATCACTTACACTTGATGAGTTCTAAATATCCACATTGCATATGTACACTTATAAAATTGTCTTATTGTCTACAATACAAAGTTTAACCGTCGTTGTTTCTTGGTTAGTTCTTCAATAACTTCATCTGGTTCTACAACTATAACTTCGTTAATACAAAGCTGTGCTAATCCATTTAAGCGTTCTTGCATCATAGTGCTTCTTAAATAGGACTTGAGACGGCGCAATGTTGAAAACGATCGCTCCGCGGTAGCAGAAGAAATAGGCAGTGTTATGAACAGGCGAAGCAGTGTGTTGATTTCTCGAAAAATGACCCGGTTGCACTCCAAAAGAACATCGTGTGCAGTAGTTGGTTTACTTTCTGAATTTTGCCACTTTAACTTCCACCTTGCGAATTCCCCCCGAATTACACATTGTGGGCCAACATCATTTTTATAATACTCTATCGCATCGAAGAGATCTTCAAAAGAGGTTTTAGAAACATTGGCTGGGATCAATCCTTGTATTCGGATGCACTTTGCATTATGAGGGGCCAAACGTTCTGCAAGCTGTGAAATTATACTGTCTATACTATTATAGACGATATAGCAGACAAATGTGGTCTTATTATTATTAGTTACATTGAATAAGTGTGCGGTTGGCCAAGCAGGTATCTTTTTAGTCCCCCCTGCAGCATAACATTTTCACCCGTCGTCCATCGGGAGTGTTTCCGAGAAAAACAAAAGTGGTGGTGAATTTGTTTTCTGAAGTTTTTCTCCTCAGATTTATTGCTTATCCATCAACTGTCACACGGAAGAAGATACGATCTTGCAATCACTGATGTTTCAAATGAGTCCCTAACTACAGAAAAAATAAATGCCGAAAAGGAGAGAGGGGGAAGTTTTAAATGACCTCTCATCGTCCCTGCTTACTTTGGAACCACTTCGTTTTCTCAAAGCGCGTTCATCTTCGTTCGAATACAAAAAAGAGTATTTTTGAAAATTGTTCAAATTAGCGTTCTGGGGGGGGGGAGGCACGGGTCCTGTGGGCCCCCCTCTGGTTGCGACCCTGTCTTGAATAATATACCCTACATTATTTTCAGATGGTGTCAACGTTCATAAACAGAATATTTGGCTTAATCGGAATAAGTAAAAATACTCAAATTTTTGTATAAAAATAGATCCAGTACAGCACAAAAAGTACAAGTAAAGTAGTTCATGAAACAAACAGCTCTTATAACAGCAAGGGTTGCCCAAATGGGAGGCTACTGTGATCTCCTCAAAAAAATAAAAATCCTTATTTGGTAAAATTTATCTGACAAAAAATAATGTTGTCTACCGTATTTTCGGGAATAAGCGCCGCGGCGCATACAAGAAAAAAAGTAAAAAAATTGCCGGTGCGGCGCTTATAACGAGTGCGGCGGGTACAGTGTTTTTTTTTTCTAAGTTAACCATCGAAATTGATGGCCAATCGAGGGATGCCGAAGGCAAAAAGTGCAAAATGGGGATTTTTTAAAATCTTTTATTATCGTTAATTAAAAATACTAACGAGAAATGAAAAAATACTTTTTATTTCCATTTAATCCAGCTTTCTTTACTACTAATTGTGCTTTTAAGATGTTTAATGTTGGGTGCGCACTTATGGAAGGTGTTGGGGAGAGTTTCTAATCTAATAATATCTCCCCAATGTTTCTTTGATACTAGCAGAGTGAGTTCGGAAATCAGAACTTGACAAACTATTTCTAACTTTCATGAAGTTTATTTAAACGATAATGTAAATAGATAAAAACACGCTGTAAATGATAAAAATAAATACTAACAACATAATCTCTTTACATGCTACTTCTGCATGAGATAACTAACAGTGCAACGTAAACTGCATGACTATTGACTAAAAACTTTGATGAAGTAGACCCATTGGGAAATAAGCTAAGTCCAGCTAATCATTTCTAATAAAGGGCGAACGGCACGAACAAGCAAGTTCGCATACCGATCAAGCGACCGCCTACAACAAGAGATGATCAAAGAGAGAGAGCGAACTACGGATACGGATCATGATTTTTCTTCGGTGGAGAGCGTGAGCTCTTTTGCCGGGTGTGAGGGTATAGGGTCATGGCATGGAACAGATCATTGAAGGTATGAGGGGGAGGAATATGTAAAAAAAAAAAAAAAAGGAATCTTTTCAGGGCCACTTGTGTATATACAATATTTACAAGCACATGTGAAATAATAGACAAGTATGAAGAACGAAGGATAAATATAAGTGGATAAATACGGACTATTTACAATATGTACATCGAAAATCCAATGGAAGATCAGTGCGGGTAAGGCCTGTCCTACCCGCAAGGAGGGTTCGGGAGCCGAACCATCTGCCGGAATGGCAGAGAAGAGATTTAGCCGTCTGAGACGGCAGGGGGAATGCGCCTGGGGCGCTTTTTCCCCTTGAGTTGGTAAGTAATGAACATTGTGTCCGAAGGGAAACCTGTATTTCCCTCATTATATGTGTAATGTATTTGGTCATGTATCAGTGGGTTGGGGTGGTAGGTGAGTCGAGTGAAGAAATTTGTTGCGATGTCAATAATGAAATCTGTTAGATACACAATGTGGGAATCATTATGGATCGTATCATTGGAGACAAACCAAGGTGCATTAAAGACTTTTCTCAGTATTTTGTTTTGGATGACTTGGAGCCCCATCATGTTGGTTTTAGCAGCATGCCCCCAAACCGGGATGCTGTAAACCATTGCTGGGCGGATGATGGTAGTATATATGGCGAGTTTGTTCTTGGTGCTTAATGAGTTGGTCTTGCTTAATAGACCGTACATGTAGCCGATTTTTGTTTTTGCTTTTTTAATGGTTTCACGAATGTGATATTTGAAAGTGAGTTTTCTGTCTAGGCTCACGCCCAAGTACTTTACATATTTAGAGTACTTGATGTTTTCGTTGTTGACAGAGAGGGGTTTGGGAGCATTATTGAGGTCGTTTTTGGAGAAATAAATGGCCTGTGTTTTACTAGGATTGATAGCAATTCTCCATTTGTTGAGATAAGACGTGACAATATTTACGTATTTTTGTAATCTTAACTGGGCAAAGTTCCTATTCCAGTCACTAGCCATGAGACTGGTGTCATCTGCAAATAAGCAAGTTAAGTGTGGATCAATATTGGGGAAATCACTAATATAAATGTTATACAATGTTGGGCCAATAGCAGAGCCCTGGGGCACTCCGGCCAAGATGTTGCGTTTGCTGGAGAGATAATCACCAATGCGCACTTGAAACGTGCGTTTGTGGAGATAGTGGTGAATAATTTGGATTATGTAACTGGGGAAATTTAGTTTAATGAGTTTGTAGATAAGACCTTCGTGCCATACGCGATCGAATGCCTTACTGATATCAAAGAAAATGCCGATGGTGATTTTTCCTTCTTGCATATTTTTTGTGATGTAGTTAACCATCCTAAGTAATTGGTGGGTAGTGGCATGAGCTTCCTTAAACCCAAATTGAAATTTAGGAATCAGTTGGTGCTGAGTAATGTGGTTTTTTATCTGGTTTAGGATGATCCGCTCAGTGAGCTTAGAAAGGGAGCTGAGGAGGCTGATAGGCCTGTAGTTGATGGGCTGTGAGAGGTCAGCATTTGGTTTGGGGATAGGGATTACGATCGCATTTTTCCAGAGAGTGGGAAAGTAGCCGTAAGCCATAATCTTATTAATAATTTTAGTGATTGTAAAGATGGAGCTGAGTGGGAGATGTTTTAAATGAATGTTCTTGATGTTGTCCTCACCACCCGCTTTTCTTTCTTTTAATTTTTTGATCTCAATCATTATCTCAAGTGAGGAGACAGCAGGAGGGGGGGTGGAGGGAGAGGGGTGAGTGAAGAAGTCACTGACCTCCTTGTTAACAATAGAGATAGTTTGGTCATCATAGGCGTCAGCATTTAGCTGGAAGTTATCTTCGAGAGCTCCAGCAAGTACACTGGTCTTATCATTGACTGAGTAGACCAGGTCCCCTTGTTTGTTGCGGAGAGAGGGAATAGGCTGAGTCTTTTTGGAAAATTTGCGAACCAGTGTGTAGAAAGCTTTAGAATTGTTTTCAAGAGACTCTAGGTAATTGTTGAATGTCTTGGTCTTGTGGTCCGAAATGAGTTTTTTGATGTTATTAGTCATACTATTTAGTGTATTTTTCAAGTTAGGGTCTCTGGTGAGGTGCCAAAGTTTTTTGATTTTGTTCTTTTCCTTGATTTGGTTGGTAATTGTTTTGGGAAGACGGACATAATCGTCAGGAAGAATTCTGGTGCATTTTGCCCTCTGAAGAGCAAAATTTATGTCGTCGGTTATTTTAGTGATGCAGGTATCAATGTCCTTGGGATTATTGATAACAGGATTGTCCTTTGATCTGTCATGTAGCACTTGGGTGAAATAATTCCAGTTAATGGTAATAGTGGTGTTGAATTTTTTGGGAAGTGCAGTCTTGAGACCAATGTCTAGTACGATAGGGCAGTGATCCGAGCTTAAAGCAGTGATAGCTTCGATTCGACAGTTGTTGGTGAGGTTATTCAGGAGAGCCAAGTCAAGGGTGGTATTTGCGAACTTGGTGTAGTGGGTTGGGGAGTCAGGGGCAACTAGTGCAATATCATTATCAATGATGTAGTTGGTGAGAATTTTGCCATTTTTGTTAGGGAGACCATTGCTCCAAATTTCATGCTTACAGTTAAAGTCACCAATAACAAGGGACTGTCTATTTATGGAGAATAAAGAATTGAGGTCATTGTTTATTAACTTGGAGCTCGGAGGCAGGTAGATTGAAGATATAGTATACGGAGAACCATTAATTACACAGACAATGGTAGTGTTTTCAATATTTTGAGTTTGAACGGGGCGTTCGAAATGGGGAATGCAATATTTGACAAGTATGGCCGTGCCACCGCCTCTGGTGTGCGTTCGGTCATTGCGATAGATTTTATAGTTTGAGAAAAACAGTTTATGGGAGCCAGATAAGTGTGTTTCTTGAAGGCAAAAAATATCTGGGTCATGCTCCCTGAGGAAGTGCTCAAATTCCCCTTTTTTGTGGAAGATGCCATTGGCATTCCAAGAGCAAACTCTAAGTAAGGGCGTGTCAATCATGACGGAAAGCAGAGCTGAGAGAGGATAGATCCTTCATTAAGGCCTGCATGCCATGAAGGATTTTGGTAATTAGTTGTGGGATTTTGCCAAAGTTTTTTAGGAGCTGAGTGAGGTCAGCAATTTCATTGGAGGGGGTAGGGGTAGCATCAGTGTCATTAACGGTGACAATGTTATCAGATTGTATTGCTTCAGCATAAGTGGGAAAGTCAGTGACATTACTGACCACATTTTGTTGTTCATGAGTAGGATTTACTCTCACTTCCCTGTCGGGGGGTCTCTTAGGGCAGCCTCTGAAGTTTGCCGTGTGCTCACCATTGCAGTTAGCACATTTTGCAGCAGTGTCTTTTGGTTTTTTACATTCTTTAGTTGGATGGTTTAAAGCGCATTTGAGGCATTTAAATGCCTTGTTGCAGTGGGTACTTGAATGACCGAAGCCTTGGCACCGATAGCATTGGGTAGGAGATGATTTTATTCTGAGGGATTCAACTTTAATGTCAAAGTATCCCAGGAAATCTTCTTGATAGATTTTGTTATTGGCTGGGATGCGAGGCAAGTTAAGTAAGAATAGGGGGGAGAGCGAACTAAAGCCGCGAACAGTTTAAATATCCCCCCGGGTCATTAGCATATCCGAGTCACGTGAACGGACACATCACTGCTATCGTTAAGCACACGTGCCATCAGATTTCTTCTAGAAGCTTTCTATGACGTCATCCACAACGGAGTTCCCGCCAAGGGTGAACGAAAGTGAAACAAACATTCGGTCGATTCGACCAATGTGAATGAGTGCTGATAAGATTCTTTTACCCCAGTCATGCAGAATGATTGGTAATACATTATAAGTAAGGAAAAACATTCTTTTACTATTGGTGTTGTGAGGTGATGAGATAGGATTATTTACTGTTGTTATTAACAGGCATTTATGCCTAACAAGGCCCCCCCCTCTCATCATCTCACAATGAAAACATTTAAAATTTTTTTAACTTCCTTTAGACATTTAACACAATTTCCACATATTAATAATTATATGAGAAAAACAATAAACAATTTTTAAAATATAAACTTGACTCTATATTACGAACTTCCAATATAGATCTAGATCTGAAAAATTGAGAAAAACACAACATGCAACACACTTTGCTGAAAAAAATTCAAAAGTTCAAAGAACAATCATCTTGAAATGTCCTTTTTTTTTTCTTTCGTACTCTCTCGTACGTCGTAACTCATAGTACGTTTCACGTAATTTTCACCAAAAATTCGAAAACAAATTCTTGATCAAAGTCCTTTATAATTTTTTTTCAATCATTTTTCCGGTTTTATTTATAACAATGACAGTAGGTTAATCTGAAATATAAAATAAAAACCCACAGTAACTTCGAATCAGCATATAAAATATCACAGTCTAGAAAATAGTATAGTATAAGCATATATTGAGAAATGTTTATAACGAAATGTAAATAAGCTCTTTTACTAATTATCCATTTCTCACTAAATTATTTCATTTACAAAAAGATCATTAAAAATCTTCATCAAAAAAATGCCCCCTTCTATACTTAAAGACTGTCTGATAATTTTAACTGATTAAAATTTCATTTTTACTAATTCAAATTTTTTTTTTTTTTTTTTTTAATAACATTTTTTTTTTGCACCATAATATATTCAATGAAGGAAAATTACAAATTCTAACGGGAATTAGTGGTGTTTCCAATATTCAAAAATAGGGTCTCACAAAATGAAAAACAAATACACCCGCGATAGACCTCCATGCAACAATAAACTCTCTCTATCCTAACTCCCGGGAAGACTCTGACAATTACATTTTCACTTTTAACGAGACGTAACAAAAAGCTGTTCGCAACCCGGTTGATAGGGAGAAAAAGCCACCGAAACATTCAGGTGGACAATTAAATTGTTAGAACTTGCAAAAACATTTCACAAAACATGATGCAAAGAAAAATTTAAAGTACATTAAACAATTTTCAAAAATTTCTAAAAAATGTTTCTAAATTATATTATATCTGTACAAAAAAAATTTTTCAATAAATCTTTGAATTTCTAATCGGGTGAGAGGTTTCGTGAATATGTCCGACATGTTATCTTTGCTTTTGACATATCTCACTTTAAAAATATTTTTATGAACTAAATCCCGAATGAAAAACAATTTGATATCAATGTGTTTACTACGATGATTTTCGATAGGCGATTTAACAAAATCTAACGTAGCCTGATTATCCACATACAAAATAGATTTAATTTTACAACTTTTAACAATTTTTATTTTGATGCATTCGTCAATTATACGATCAAACCACATGAGTTCTTTTGCACATTCTGTCATGGCAATAAATTCAGCTTCCATCGTTGAAAGGCTAACGCTTCGTTCTTTGAACGTGCGCCATTCAATTGGAGCTTTATCAAGTAAAACAAGTTGACCGCCTAATGAGGTTCTATCATCCTTATTTGTAGCAAAATCAGCATCCGAAAAAGTTATAAGTTGAACATTTTCACATTTTAAGTTTAATTTTAAATCTTTAGTATGGAAAACATATCCTAGTAATTTCAACAATCCATCCCAGTGTACAATTCCTGGGTTGTTTTGAAATTGGCTGAAAATGTTAACAGCATATGATATATCAGGACGTGTTCTACTAGAAATAAATGATAAACACCCTAATAAACTCTTGTATGGATATTTTGACATTTCGTCAATCTCAGCTGGAGTAGTAGGACAATTTAACTTTGAATAAACACATCCTTTACTAATAGGAAAAGAAGAAATAGGAATTTTAAATTTACTAAATCTTTCATAAACTACACGAATGTATTCAGTTTGTAAATTTAAGTCATTTCCTTCATTTTCAAACTCTACACCTAGTAGCTTTTTAGTTTTACCTAAAATTTTAATTTCAACATGTTTTTGAAGTAAACTCAAAGCATCTTTAATATCCCTGTCGTTCTTGCTGAATAACACAATGTCATCCACATATAAGAGTAAAATCACATTATCAGTATAATAAACACAATTACATGATAAAAATTTATGAAAACCAATTTTAAGCAATATATTTTCAATTTCATAAAACCACAGACGACCGCTTTGGTGCAGGCCGTATATAGCTTTATTCAATTTGCACACATAATTTTCTTTTCCCTTTTCAATAAAACCTGGGGGTTGCTTCATATATATTATTTCATCAATAGGAGCATATAGGTACGCACTTTTAACGTCACATTGGATATGTAGCCAATTTTCTCTTGATACCAACAGAGAAAAGAAAAAGCGAATGGTACTAAAGCAGACTACTGGGCAGAAGGTTAGATCAAAATCTAGTCCCCTCACTTGATTAGTCCCCTGAGCGACTAGTCTACTTTTATAAACTTCACCATTTTCCCCTTTCTTTAAATTATAAACCCATCTACATCCGATAGGATTAACATTTTCCGGTAATTTGACTAAATTCCAAACATTTCTTTTACGCATAGTGCCTATTTCTATTTCCATTGATTTTTGCCATTCCCCCCTTTCATTAGATTTTAATGACTGTTTATATGTTCTAGGGATTTGAATTTCTGTGTCTAGTCAGGAAACATGAGTTAAAATTTTAGATTGATTTGAAACTTCACCCTGAAAATCATCATTGCCTTTAAAATTAAATAATTCCGGATCATACGCTATGTTTTCACGAAGACAATATTTTTGAACATCATTCAACGATCTTAATCTTTTGCTATTCCCCTTTTCAAAATAATATACGTCGTTTCTTGAACCATCAGGTCTAGGGACAAATTTCCGAATCCACCTAGCTTCCCGCATTGGTTTGCGACTAGAATCATCCCCCTCACTGTCTGAACTTTCCGCCCCCCCTTCACAGCTACTTTCAACATCTAATTCTCTGAAGCGATTCGAATCTTCGCTTTCTTCCGAAGAATTCTTATCTTCTGCCTGAGGCGAAAGAGGCCAGAAAAGGGTATTTTCTTTTCTGCGCGATTCCTGCTCGGAAGTAAATTCGTCCTTGAAAAAGGAATTCTCTTTGAAAGATACGTTGATTGTTTCAATGACTTTATCTTTGTCTGGAAGATAAACGCGAAATCCTTTACGATTGAACGCGTATCCGATTAAAACGCCTTTTTCGGCTTTTAGGTCTAGTTTCTTTCTTAATTGTCGTGGGATACCGGCAAAACAAGTAGTTCCGAATGCTTTTAAATGTCTTACAGACGGTTTTCTTCCCCCGTAAAGTTCAAAAGGAGTCTTTTCTTGACTTGAATGACAAATCCTATTCCATGTGTATACAAAATATAACATCGCGTCGGGCCAAAAATTGTTTGGCAAACCACTTTCTTTTAACAAAACGCGTGCACTATTTGTTACTGTCCGGTTAAAATTTTCAATTAATCCATTTTGCTCTGGTGTGTACACATTTGTGAGTTCATGATGTATACCCATATTCTGACAAAACCCGTCTAGTTCCTGATTTACAAATTCCGTCCCGTTATCAGATCTGATACTGACAACCTTTTTGCCGATAAATCTTTCGGCTCTCAGGATATGTTGTTTTACAATTCCCGGAACTTGACTTTTTGACTTAATAGGATACAATGAACACCTTTTAGAATAGTCATCAATAATAGAAAGAAAATAATTTTCTCCGTTTCTACCCTCTACTTCACATTTTCCCCAAACATCCATATGCAATAGTTGCAATGGCTGGGTACTTCTTACTCTATCAATTGACTTGAAACTAACACGCTTAAATTTTCCTAATTTGCAAACATCACAGTTTAATTTAGCATGTTTAAACTTAGGTAGGCCACGAACAGCTGAAAGATTACTAGTTTTACGAATACTTTCAGTGTTGACGTGCCCACAGCGTTTAGGCCAAGTTTCAATGTCACTTTGACAGCATTCTACAGAAGGTTCTTTATTTACATGACTAGAACTAGGAGAATTTTTAAACTTTTTACAATTAACATTATAAACTCCATTATTGAGTTCAGCTTTAAAAATTAAACCCTGTTTGTCGGATACCTCCACGAAACCTCTCCCACCTTTAAATTTTGCACCACCCTGGTCAAACTTGGTGCCAGACAAAATATTTCGTCTCAAACGGGGAGAATACATTACATCTTTGAGAATTACAGTTCTTTTACCGAACTTAACTTTGATTTCCCCTTTTCCCTCAATCGGGAAAGTTTGCTTTTTCACGGCAACAGCCATGTTTACATCATTTAGGGGTTCAAATGTCCTAAACCAGTTCTTATTTGAGCAACAGTGATTTGATGCGGCAGTGTCAAAAATAAATGTATTCCCTTTATCTTGGGTCTGACTAAGATTTGCCTCTGACAAGAAATATAAAGGATACTCACATCTATTATTTGAAGGTGATCGGCGACGCTCCTGGAACTTCCTTCTAGAACTCCATCGGCGATTTCTACTCCTTAGGCTCGTACCTTCATCCCTCCATTCTTTCCGGGATTGGTGCTGGTTTCCCCTTTTATTTCTTTCTTGTGAAGTCAATCTTTGACGGTCTTCATTTTTGACATAAGGGCATCTGCTTCTTATATGCCCATCTTCATGACACTTGTAACATCGAATTTTAGATTTAACTTGGAAAACCTGCATCTCATTTGTCTTCTCTTCTTTCATTTCTTGACGGTTTTCTTCAATAATTAGATCAACCAGGATTTTCTCGAATGTGAAATCTTCATCTTTCCTCATCAAAATCTGTTGAATCAGATGATCATACGTTTCTGGTAAACTTTGCAGTAATTTAAAAGAAATACAGTCCTTCGGGAAATTCGGATAAGCAACTTTGATTTTGTCGAAAATTCTCTGCAGACGCGCCGCGAATAAATTCAGCTTTTCTCCATTCTCTTTCTTGCACTGATTCAGCTCAATGAAGAGTTGCATACTTATACATCTATTCTCCGGAAAAAAATGTAATTTTAGCTTCTTCCAAGATTCGCATGGATCTTCTATAGTTTCAACTATTTTTCTTAGATTTTGTTCAATATTCAAGAAGATTAGAGAGACTGCAGTTCGCTTCCTCACAATAAATTCTTTCACATCTTTTTCTGTTACATTCGTCTTCTCATTAATGACTGGTTCTTTCTCTTTTCCGTTAGTAATGTCCCATACATTCCGTTCCATGAGAAGGAACTTCATATTCGTCGACCATTCGAGGTAATTCTTGTTGTTCAGCTTTTGAAATTTGCCATTTTCTTTTTTTTTTCCAAACTTTAGTATTCTTGAATTTTGGTAAAATCTTTTAAGTCTCTTCTATCTTGGTCGCCCCCCCCCCCATCTCAACATTCCAATAACTTTATCTTCAGATGGGTCATCGAATTTGCAGCTTCCAAAAAATTTTTTTCAAAATTTCTGAAAAATATCGAAATGTACACCATCCAACGGTACATGTACTTTTGGCAGCAGTACAACCCCGCCTTTTTACAGATGCATGTACACTCTTTATCATTTCCTAGTCTTATCCAAAAATATTTTCACTAGGTCTGCACAGGAAAGGGACTGGGCCCATAACCCGTGTTGGGGAGAGTTTCTAATCTAATAATATCTCCCCAATGTTTCTTTGATACTAGCAGAGTGAGTTCGGAAATAAGAACTTGACAAACTATTTCTAACTTTCATGAAGTTTATTTAAACGATAATGTAAATAGATAAAAACACGCTGTAAATGATAAAAATAAATACTAACAACATAATCTCTTTACATGCTACTTCTGCATGAGATAACTAACAGTGCAACGCAAACTGCATGACTATTGACTAAAAACTTTGATGAAGTAGACCCATTGGGAAATAAGCTAAGTCCAGCTAATCATTTCTAATAAAGGGCGAACGGCACGAACAAGCAAGTTCGCATACCGATCAAGCGACCGCCTACAACAAGAGATGATCAAAGAGAGAGAGCGAACTAAAGCCGCGAACAGTTTAAATATCCCCCCGGGTCATTAGCATATCTGAGTCACGTGAACGGACACATCACTGCTATCGTTAAGCACACGTGCCATCAGATTTCTTCTAGAAGCTTTCTATGACGTCATCCACAACGGAGTTCCCGCCAAGGGTGAACGAAAGTGAAACAAACATTCGGTCGATTCGACCAATGTGAATGAGTGCTGATAAGATTCTTTTACCCCAGTCATGCAGAATGATTGGTAATACATTATAAGTAAGGAAAAACATTCTTTTACTATTGGTGTTGTGAGGTGATGAGATAGGATTATTTACTGTTGTTATTAACAGGCATTTATGCCTAACAGAAGGTGCGGCGCTTACACCGGGTGCGGCGCATACATTAAAAAACTTTTTTCTTTGAGAATATATTTCGATGCGGCGCTTACACCGGGTGCGGCGCTTATTCCCGAAAATACGGTAATGTCTCTTATCATTAGATGTAGGAATATGTGTTTGCTCATTTTTTACCATTCTAGTTTCATTAGATAAATTGAAACTTTCCCTCCGCCCAAAGATTTATGTTCGGGATGCCTCTAAGAACAGTGCCAATAACATAGCTTTTTTTGGAAACACCTACATTTAAGCAAACTGAATTACTCTCATGGATGGATACAGACTATCATTTTAATGGGGGGGGGGGATGCTGAAGAATGACCTTTCCCTCTGAGCTAACTTAAGTTTTAGAGTGCATTTTTTCAAACTGCTTGAGTGTCAGTAAAGAGCACCAAATCGGCTAGGAATAAGTATAAGTCAACTGATTTATCATAGGCGTTACTAATTAATTTCATAAGTAATGAAAAGAAATAGCATTTCAAATATTTACTTTAAAAGATAATAAATTAAAAAGATTACTGAAATAGTTTACATTTCATTCATGAAGTGTCAGAACTTAAAGTCATAATGAGGAGATAATATTGAAGAGGGTTTTTTTTTGGGGGGGGGGGGGGGTGTATGACAGGCCCGTGTCCAGGATTTCATAAAGGGAGGGGTTGAAACTTTTTACCTTTGTAACTTACGTTGTCAAAGGAAAACTAACTACGCGTGTTGAATAGTTCATTTTAGTTCGATAACTAGGCTTTTTTTTTTAATACGTTTTGTGTGTGTGTGTGTGTTTTTTTTTTTTTAATGAAATCTTATTTGTACAGTTGAACATTTTGTAAAAGCACACATATTTCTTTTATGCCACTTAATGCTAGTTTCTTTCTTTCTTTTTTTTTCTTTTGTTTCCCCATCAAATAACATTGAAAAGGAATTTAATGAAAATAAAAATTTTATTTAAAAGAAATTTCTGTTTCGCATAGAAAAACTTTTTAAATGTGTGAAATGACTAATTCATCCAACACTAAAGGCGTACCATAAAAAAAGCCTAACAGTAAGCAAACCATTTTCCCTGCCCCTAAATTTTTGGGGGGGAGGGGGATTAAGTCATTGTCTAATATTCTTTTAAATAATTTTCCCCTGCATGCTTAGAGCATTGCCGGACTCTTCAGCCATTCTTCCGTCGTTAATTTTTTCAAGTACTTAGAAGCGAAGGAGCTTGGGAATCCTACAACTGAGTAAAATGCTAATTGTTAAACATGGGGAAATATTAAAGAGGGTGAATACTGTATCAGAGTTTAACTCTAAAATTTAATTAAAACTTAAAATACATTTTGGAAAATCGTTTAATGATTCATTGATTTTTTCATTTCTATGGGAGGGGTTTAACCCCTAAAACCCTCCCCTTGGACACGGCTCTGGTGTATGACCCCCATGGATTTATACCTGTTTACTTTTTTTGCTGTCAACAGTACAAGCAAAGAAGTTCAACTGTTAGTCTCAAAGCAGCAGTTTGATTTTTTGCTTTTAATAGAATTTACATGAACTGAAATTTTGTAGACGCATAATTAAACATTTAGTTTTTGGATATTTTTGAACCTTCATGGGTGCTTGAATCCAAAATTTGCGTGCATTACTAGCAAATTTTGCTTCTCAGACCTATTCGTCAATGCTGTGCTTGTTTCAAATGAACGTGTTTCAATTACTTTTTAGTATTTTAAGAGTAAATCTACAAATTTTATACCATTTTCCTACCTTTGATGTGACTTTCCATCTTGCTTGTTGAGGAAAATCATTGATTTCCAATTCTTCTTCATACTTTCGGAAAGTTTCCATGGCTTGTTCATCTTCTTTACCTTCTTCATCAGCTTTAGGCTGGTAATTAAGTTTTGCATGTAGTTTTTCTGCACGCTGTTCAGCTAATGTCTTAGCCTGCAGAAACACAATAATATTAGCACTAATTTTGAAAGCAACCTGTATTTTTTCTGATATCTTACCTTTTTTGATGCATTATTATATCTGAACAAGAGAATAGTCTGAAGAGGAGTGTGTGCATGTGCTATCTAGAGCAACATGAGGAATTGCAAGAAACGTCCGAAATTTTTGGAATTTGATAAAATTGCAAGAAGTTTTGCTTTTGCAATTTTGGACCTATATGTTGAACTAATATTACCTGTATAACGAATAAATACCTTTGTGCTGAAGATTCAAAAAATCAGTAATCCAACGTCATTAAGCACAAAAATTGCAAAAAATTGCAGACACGTGTTTCGGTGTTACAAGGAACACCTTTTTCAATGCAAAGAGGTGTGAGCTTCTGGATGAAAAGTCATCCGAGAAAAGCAACACGGTGGAAGAGGAGATAGTATAAATATCAAAAAATAGAAATTAAACGAAACAAAAAAGATAAAATGACACCTGGAGGCAAAATTTATTACATAATTCCATCAGGAAAAAACGTTAAGTAATAAATTTTCCAAGAAAACCCATAAACAATGCGAAAATTCCAAAAATGAAACCACTCTGAATAAATTAGCAATAAATTTACCAGCGGGAAAAACTATGTATGGAAGCAATGTATGAAATGGAGAAATGTAGGAAAAAACAAAGTGAAGGATAAACATATTGGAATTAGTTAATCACAAAAACAAAATAAGAAAGCAAAAAATGAAAACAATAAAAGTAAGAAATGTACGACGTTTACATAAAAATAATAGAAAAACTAAACCAATTTTAACAAAGGAGTCCATACAGAAGAAAAATAGGGAATTGCAGTAAAATCGTTAACTAAATTAGAACGGTTCCTCAGGGTGTGGAAAGATTCCCAAAAATCAAGATCTAACGGACATTTTTGGATAATTTGATAAGAGTTAAAATCAAAAGAGTGATTCGATTCCCAACAGTGTTGGGCAATGCTGGATTTATTCAGCTGTTGTTTTCTCACATAGCTTTGATGTTCTTTTAACTGAAATTTCAAAGAACGGCGGGTCTGTCCGATGTATCCGAGTCCGCAATTGCAAACAATTTTATAGATCCCACAACAATTAAGAGGATGAATAGAATCTTTAAGAGAAGAGAAAGAAAGTTTATTAATAGGAGAAAATACCACTTGGAATTAGAATCGCTTCAGAATCTTAGCAACCTGAAAACTAATACCAGGGAAGAAAGGCAGAACAACTAAATTCTTAGTGTTAAAAATTCTATTACGAACAATACTTTGAGATTTTTTGCAAAGTTTTTTATAAATGGAATCAACTAAGGTGGGCGGATAGTACTGATTTTTTAATATTACCTGGTTAGATTAAGGCAAGCGTGCACAAGTTATTAGAGAAACTATGAAATATGCCGTAAATATAAATGATCTGTTCAATTATACAACTGTATCAGACATAATTCAAAAAAGGAAAAATGCGATGATGTCCTGGTTTTGATATAGTATTGCAGTACCAGATTAGCTACAATTGAAGTGGCAAGCAATTTTCAAGGTGTTATTAAAAAAAAACTGGTACTTAGTGCATCAATACTTCTAAAATAATTGAGTTTGTCCTAAATTAAAGCAAATAAGCTTAAAAAAGTCATGTAGTAAAAAGTACATTTGAGTCAAAACCTTTTTGAGAGTATGTAATCTAGTGTAATTAAAAACTGAGCATATGTATCTATGTATATACCTATGTATCTATGTAGTCATCTATTCCTAGTTTCTTCTCCCGAACGACAGTGAACTGACCATCGAACCAGGTATCGATGAATTCGTAATCTTCCCGTCTTTATGTTTGGCTATTTAACGTAACCCTCCGATAATAATTAGCAGAGATATCAACTAAAAACTATTAATATTATGACACTTAGATTTCCACATAAAATCCCAATTTTTTAAAGGCTTTCCTCCATTCAAATTATTATTCAGTGCTTTATCTCAACTTTCCCCAACAATACTTTTATCTCGAATATGAGCAAATAAAATTCTGAGTTTTGTTTTAAAGGCTTCTCCTGTAATTGGGGGATTTAAAATGTTTACATTTTGGTTATTTTTTTGAAATCTGCCCAAAATTTTACTGATTTTTTTTTTTGTTTAAGCCTGATTGTCAAACACGCGTCACTTGACATAATTTTTATCATCTTACATCAATTTGTCAACCTCTGCACTGTGGCGGTATTACCCAGGGAGCTGGAATAATCCCGCGACGGACCTGGGGTAATCCTGCCACTAACCAATATGACTAAAAGACCAAGAAGGAAAATTTATTGCAAATCCTGTAATGCAATTAGCATTATAACATAGGAATTAAAAAGTAAAATAAACGATATTTATAGTTTATATGAGTGAAAAAACAGAATTTTGAATTCATCTGCTTTTCTTAAAATTTACAAAAACCATAAATGTAGTTTATAGCTGTTTCAGCATCGCTAGACTCTGAATGCCCACTCACCACAACAAGTGCATCTGTATCACAGTTTGCTTGTTCCATATTTATTGCATATAGCACAAAGTTTGGATTGCTTGGATCAAAAAGATCATCATTTTCATGGTTGTCACGAAAGTTTTTGACGTCGATGTCCTTCTCATTTGAAGCATTTTCCAAACTAAAAAGTCGCTTGTACCTTTTCTTAACAGATTCATTCATTTTCTTTTGCCGTGTTGTCACTGCTTTCTTTCTTTGCATTCAGTTGTGATATACATCTTTGCTGCAGATTCTTTTGGCTTGTTTCTTTTTCAATGTCTTTTCCTTTCTTTTAGCTACTGTTTCTTCCAAAACTGCCTTCATTGGGGTTCAATTTGGAATCGACAAGTGGCCTTTACTTTTAGAACTTTCCTGTACCATTCTGCTGCCAATTTTGGAACTGGTGAAAACTTTTCTAGCAATTAAAGAAACGTTTTTTGAGGCACTTCCTGAACGGGCTTTGATGAGGAAGGTGCTGCATCCAGTAACTCACCTTCAGACCTATTGCTCGCATTTACAATATTATTTTCTTCACCAGTTTCTTCTGTTAAGACCAACTTCTGTTAACTAACTCTTTTTACTAAGCACAGTTTACAAGAGCGCAGTTTTTGTTCCTTTAAAAAAAAATTGCTTTTCATCTATACAGTGGAAATATGCTTCCGGGGGGGGGGGGGGGGGGAATGCCGCCACCATGGCGGCATCATGGGGGTAATTGATAAAAACGTATAAAAGAGAAACGTATAAACGGTGCTTCACTGTAGTTTCAAAAACTTTTTACAATTCTATGAAAATTGCCACAAGCTCCAAAAAACAGAGATTCAGTGGTAACAATTTCATTGGAAATATGTCGGGGGTTAGATCTGAAAAATTGGTATGCCTAACTATTACACATTATCAAAAGTAACAACAAAACATGAAAGAAACAAATTTATAGCATAAAAATATTATTATAGGTAATATGAAAGAACTTACTGATATCACAGGAGTGCCAAGATGTCCTTTAAGTACTGCTTCAGCAGCTTGTTGAGCTTCAGCTCCTATGTTTCTTGCCAAGCTAATTCGTGAGGCCAGTTTCTTTGCCAGTTCTAATTTTTCCACACTTCCAATGCTACCAGGTAAACCAGTGGCACCAGAAGGAAGAATGGTTATTTCTTGAACACGCTTTTTTGGCGCTAACAAAGTCTCAATTTCTTTGTCAATATCTGCTTCAGCATCTTCATCATCAGAATCCTGAAGACCTAGGGCAGCTTTCTGGAATTTTTTCTTTTCATTTGCAAGTTGAGCTTCTGCTTCATCAAATTTGAAGCCCTTTCCTGAAAAGCCACTACTACTTTTCACTTTTTTACCTTCCTAAAGTATTATTTAAAAGAGAAAGGGGAAGAAATACTTAAGTCAGATATAATATAATACAAAATGTATCTCAATTGCTTTACAATAGAGGCAACATTAATGAAAGCTCTAAAAGTTGAATATTGGGGGGGGGGGGAGTATTTTTTGCAAGTTTGCAAGTATATTTTTGTAACTGAAAGTATGTTCTCCAGTGGTAACAGTATATTTAACAGTTTAAAAATATTTTGCATTGCTTTAAAAAACAGAATAATTGAAGCTACATTTGAATAAAAACAAGGGCATTCAATGAATGAAGTAAAAAAGAAAAAAAAAAAACTGAAGTTACATTACAACAATGAAATTACAATATGATGCCAGATATAATTCAATAAAAGGTTAACCTATTACATCCTTTTCCCATCAGATTGGACTCTATGTCAATGTTTGGCCTACTCATGATTCGGGAAACTTATTTCGGAAAATGCTTGTCACTTGGAAAGTTAAATGTAAAATACCAATAAATTTTGGGATTTTTGCATTATCACTATTATATACATAGGTAAAAGAAATTATTATCATTTACTGCCAAAATTAATGAATAAGAATGTAATGAAATATTTCTTACCGCTTCTTGTTTTATTCTGTACTCATCCCATAACTTTTGCAGGTCCGCAGGAATAGCAATCTGATTTAATTCTAAAGCTTTAATAATGTCACCAGCATATCGACCTTGGTCTGGAGTAAGAAAAGTGTAGGCAGATCCTTTATTGCCAGCCCGTCCTGTTCGACTAGAATACACAATTTTTTTTGTCAAAAAAGAATGCTAAAAATTAAACACTATGACAACATATCATGCAGGACCATCATTTAGATTTTTTGGGGGAGGAGGGGCAAAGATTGCACACTCAATGCAAATATTATTGGAAAACAGCAAAATCAATGTCATATGTAGAAACATTTTTCAAATGACTTACATGAGAAATTCTATGCATAATAGAATGGTGTCCTTCAGTCAAAAGTACTACTTTTAGTCATTGAAATGGATAGAATGAGCAAAAAAAATTACACGGACCCAGAAAATACTTTCATTTTCCCAACAGTTTTTTTAAAATTAATTTTTTTAAATGTCCGATTTTTCAAACAAGGTGTGGTCTTGATGACGTCACAAATGATGCAATTTGTAGCGCATCTTTTTACTACGTTTTCATGTTTATGATAATCAAGCAGCAAATTAAAATTGAGCTCTACGCTTGCTATCAACTATACTGTTTCCAATACACACGAGTAAAGATGCGAATTAAATATTTTGTTCTGTGTTTGGCAACATTGAATGGCATTTCATGATTTGTGATGTCACACGACAGAAGTGTAAACAATAAAAGCGAAGTGATTCAAGTAATTTTTTAAAAATATTAAACTTAAATAAATTATTTAAAAAATGGTCAGATCCTATGTTTTTAAGCATGCTCTTTCAGAAAAAAATACTTTTAAAATTTTGGAAACGACCCCACTCTCATTAAATGTTACAAGCAAAAACTCTTTGTTTTATTCTGCCAAAGGGCAGGTAAACGGCAGTATCTGCAGAAATGAGTTTTTAAAGCATTTGGGTTAATATAAATAGCAGGGGAACGCAGGAATTAGGTTTTTTCTCCCAGCAGAAACCAAATAAGCAAGATTGTACACTATGATAAGCTAACATACAATAGATGACAAAAAAGGCTAAAATAAAAAATTTGCAGTTACTGTCCTTTACCTGCCAATAGCAGTATATGCTTTTGAAAAATTATGCTTTAACTTACTGAAAATGTATGTTCACTTTAAATTATTTGTCCTTAAAGTTTTTTCTAGTAGCTTATTTGAATCAGAGAAATAATTCTTTTAAAACAAGAACATTTAGTAAAAAATATCGCCACATTACAATGCTTGACATTCGACACACTCACTGCTACACTAGAACAGTTCAAACAGTTTTTAAAATAATCAATACCTATTATTTCTCTATCTGAACCATGCCAAACCATTTTCTCCTGTGGTTTAATGAAATTTAGGAAAAGCTTAAATGCAGTAAGTTAACATCAGTTATAGTCAGGGTTGCTATTTTGTCCACTTTTTTGTAATAAGTCCGGGACGCCGGAAGAAATTGGACGAAATGGACAAAACTGGACGAAATGAAAATCCAACTGATTATCCATACATAAATTTATTGTTATGGTGTAATACAATTGTTATATAATTGTAATACATTATCTATTGTGAATTAATCATTTAGTTAAAAAAGAATGATTGTTAACTTTAGAATTTAATGAAACCAAAAAATGAATTTAATTACACATTGGTGCAACTAATTTTAAATCATATTTTACTTAAAAGTAATTAAATTTAACAATGTGAATAAGCTTTCGGGCGTGATTACACTATTAGATACTAGTACAATAGTCGAAATTAAACTCAATGGAAAAGTCAAATGGAATGCTTGGCGACATACATACAAAACGAAGATTTATAGATTAAAAATATTTTACTGTTATATTTTTTGAGTTTTTATTCATTTCACCCCATAGTAAAATATTTATGTACTCTGCATGCTTTTATAGATATGTTAATGTCACAAAAATTAAGAAAAAATATTACTTTAGTAGGATGTAGGTACTCAGAACAGTGTACCGGAAGAGACTATAATGAACAAGCGGGGTAGATAGCTTTTAAAGGGCCAATAATCTTCATTGGGGACTAAGAAATTGACTAGAAACAGCCTAGCTGAATTCAAAGCCTGTTGCTGATCATCACATTCCTATTTGTATTACAAGAACAGATTTCACTTCATGTCAACATTTCCTTTATTAATATCAAGTAGTTTTTCTCTTCTTTCTTTTTTTTTTTGTTTAACATGATTTTTAATGTTTTGAGACTCTAACCTTTAAAAACCTTTTATTTCTATTTTTTAATTTTATAAATGCATTTATTATGGGCAATAAACCTCCACATCAAAGATAAATATCTTAAAATGTACAGCTGATATGTTTGTTTTTATAAATGCTGTTACATACATTATAACTTATTAACACTCATTTGATCTATATCCACACTTACATACACTTCAACTGATCTTACTTTTTTCATTTTCACCTTAAAATATTTTACATTCAATTGTTTACATACATATTTATGTATGCTATTTTTATATTAAACTATTACTTGAATAGTAAGTATATATATATATATATATATATATATATATATATATTCCCCCCCCCCCAACTTCAAATTTTTAACAAAAAATTTTCAGTTTATCGAAAAGGTGGACAAAATGATTTTTTCCGGGGCGTTTTATTTCAGGTTTTTTCCGGCATTTTTTTCCAGGGTGGACAAAATACGACAACCCTGGTTATAGTAATTCTAATAGTACACCGGTAATACTAATGAATAAATACGCAAATAATTTCCCTACATTTATTGTAATTTAATAAAAATGTAAAATTTGAATTTGTACGTTTTGTCATTTTTTATACTGTACAGTACGTAAGCAAATTCCCCAAAAACTAAAAAATGTCGCCTGATCAGTGCTATAGTCTAGTCCACGAGAATGCAAAAGATCCTCGATAGGTCACATCAATACTTCCCGCTTGACCACGACTTTTAGTGACATCAACCTTTTTGCATATGTAACCCGTTCTCCCTCTCAATGTCGATCACAAGACTAATTCCACCCCCCAACGCGCAAACTTGTGCAAAAAATAACTCGTTCTTGTTCTTGGAAGAATCTGAACAATGGAATAAAGGCATGTGAAAGCATTCCAAGAGTCAGAAAAAAAAGGGCACAAATCTTTCGTTAAGCAAAGTGTGAATAGGCGTTTTTACTTAAACTTGAAAAAATTTTATCGCACATAATTGAAAATTGCATTTTAGGTTTTACGTATAAATGAACAAGAGTTAACATTGTTTTCCTATATCTCTGGCTGGGCCCGTGAGAAAAAAGCTCATAAGTGAAAAACGCGTATAAGTGAGAGATCAATGTAACTTTGATTTAACTAAATTTAAAGATATGTTGACCAGGGGTGTATTGGCGCCGGAACGGACTTTACTAAGCAGAACACTGTTCCTACATAATATTTCAAATAATATAAATAATGTTACAAATTCTGTTAATATCAATTATTTTTATGATTAATTTGTTGTAATCTGGCTAAATTTGACATTTATTCCATTATTTTTCATCTAAAATTATCTTAGTAACGTAACCTGTAAATAGTTTCTTATAATGAATAAACATCCCCCTTACATTTGAATGAAGTATACAGTCCCCCATTTCTGATTAATAAGATTCGGGAATAGAATTAAAATAAAACATCAAGAAGCATATTGAATTTTGTCCAAACTTCTCTAGGTTTATAAATTGCTGTTTGTTCGTGAATCGGGGAGAGAGTCAGTTTGCTTTCCAACTGTGGAGTCTCGTTTCAGCTGTTGCACTGGAAAGTGCAACAGCAGCCTTTGCGCTCTGCTTTTGCATATTTTGATGTAAATACGTATGTTACTGTTGAGTTTGCACTGTTAATTGATATTTCCCTAACTGCTATGGTTAATTTAGCAGTTCCTAACAATATTTCTTGAACATAGTTGTAAATAAATCTCCTGTGTTTTTCCAAGAACTGTGTCGTCATTTAAAGAAAGTTTGAAGTTGCACCGAACTCGTAACAATATATATATATTTTTTCTATTTGAAAACCCAAAATCAGTTTGCGTTGCCTCTATTTCAGTCTGAATCCTGCCTACAATGAACATTTTTAGAAAACTGTGTAAGTCATAACAATATAAGCAAGTTATTTCAAAGAGCGGAAGTCAAAATCAGCATGTGGTGAAAAAAGGGATGCCATATTTAGCCAGTGATGAAAATTTATTTAGTTGTTGTTTTCTCAATTAATTATTTTATCCCTTTTTTTTGGAGAGCTCTCCCCTACCTCTAAATAGATTGATGAATAATGCACAACAACATTTTATTTTATTTCCCCTATCTCCTTGCGTTCAGAAAAGAAAAAATTTAGCACCACAACACTAATGGTGACATTTAGTGATCAATAGCTATTTTCCTAATTTTCTGCGTATATATAAGATTTTTAAAATGTTAGTATTAATAAGGCCTATTGATGCACGCATGTCATGAAATGATTTCTATTAAATTTTTCAGACAATGATATATTCGTGTAAGATTGAAACAGATTCAGGTAGCATTGAATAACGCATAATTTTTCAAAATACACAGTTGGACACGCTTCTCCTTCATCTATTACTAAAGAACTAAAAGTTAAATATTTTCAGTTGTCTATAGTCATACGTAAGTTTTTGTTTCAGCAATCTTAATCCAAAAAATAATTTAATCTAACACATATGCATAACAATGGCCTTATACTGGATTAAGATACAATTGAAATATACAGTTAGGTTTTGTAATTAAATTACTGAACTTAATCAATTCTTTATGACAAACAAAATTTTGAAAAGGAACATTATGGTTTCTTGGCATATGTTTTAAATTTAACAGCATAATTAACTCACATAAAATAGAAAGGTAAAAAAGATAATAAAAATATAGCTTTTATAACTACCATGCAATTAAATCAACATTATTTTACCTAAGCATTTCACAATGCATTTAAATAATTGAACAAAATAAATACAAATGATAATAACTTGATTCACCCTGTGATTAACCCACTATTCTATTTATTCTAATATTTTAAAAGATAAAAAAAAAGAATCTTCTTTCTTACCCACATCTATGAACATAGTCTTCATAATGATTGGGGCAATCATAATTTACAACAAGTATTAAATGTTTCACATCTAGACCACGAGCAGCAACAGAGGTAGCAATCTAAAAAGTTTCAAAAAGGAAAGAAAAAGGAATAAGATAAACATTAAAGAGAAAATTGAACTAATTCATTTTAAACAGCAGATTTATTCTTAAGACAAAGCTCACGCTACCCCAATGGAAAGTTATCATTTTCTTCTATACAGTCGAACCCCGTTTAATGGAATAGCCATTTTGCCATGAAAAAGTATCTATATATATAATTCTCTTACGTGCCGGCAAATGAAGGGGTGAATTTCTAAACCTCTGTTGGCAACACTTCGCCGATAAATCATGTAAACAAACTTCTACGTTGTTTTGAAATCTTGAATCACAGAATACTCAACGAACTTTTTTTTTTTTTGAGATGAGTTTGAGTCGGGCTGTGGCCCATTTCAACCTTAATCAGCAAAGAAAAGCTCAAAGAAGGCAGGAAACCGTTCTTGAATCCAATTTAAGAGAGTTGTATTCTCTGATTCGCTGCCGATAATTTTTAGCGGCTGGGGAATTTTCAGTCAGCAGTTCCTTCAACAGATCAGGTGCGTCACACAATGCCGGTAACCGCACCTTTCCGTCATGGCAACATTTAGTATATTTATTTGCAGTATTACGCTCTTTCTGCCAATAAAGAGCACCACAAAATTCGCATTCTTCACACACTGCTCCACAATCATGTTCATCGGCAATGTTGTTTTGAACGCGTAGGCGCTTTGAGCGTCGTCTATTCTCTGCTTCAGTACGACAGTTCAGTTCAAAATGAATAACCGAGAAAGAATTTACTTTATTCCTTTTATTCTCAGCTGAAAGGTTTCGCCAAATTTGTTTAGGGTTATAGTAGTTTTAGTATTGTGCAAGCAAAGTAGCCTTGGCGAGTTTTCGCGTTTTTAGTTAAACCATTTTTTGTTCGTGACGTGGCAAGGATTCAGAATAACAACAAGAAGGACAAACGTTTGAGAAAATATGTTTGGTGCTCTCTGAGCCTGTTTTTAGTCATGGCCAGCTCTATGTGGCATTATCAAGAACAAGATCTTTTGAAGCAGTGTCAGTTGTGGCTCCCAAACGGGACATTTTTAATTGTGTATATGAGGAAGTTTTCTCAGATTAGAATATATAAGAGTGTAAATATGTAAATATATAAGAGTGTAAATAATGTAAATACATCCCTCGGGGGAGCCTGTAACCCCTAGAGGGCGCGTCCCCAGGTGGCGGATAGGGGAATGCCTTCATTGGTTTTCCAATGGGTGGTAGAAGGGAAATAAAATACCTTCCGCGGACCAACAGGTAGAAGTGCAATCTCTCCAAAGCAATGACAGACACTTTTGTATCTATAATGGTAAAGTTGTGCACATTGCCAAGGCAGTCATCTTACATACAGCAAAGTTAAACTGTCGAAAATCTGGCTAAAGCAGACAAATTAACATTATGAACGTAATTTTCATATTGGTTAAATGGATGGTGACCTAAATGCAATTACCAACTTTAATTTTTACGGAAAATTTTAGCTAGGCTAATGTATTGGCATACAGCGAGCGAGCGAAGCGAGCATGGATCGCGAAGCGATCCACAGGGAACTGCGTAAGCAGTTCCGGGGGTTGGCGAGCGATAGCGAGCAGGGGGCGATAGCCCCCTAGTTCTAATAAGTGGGATATTCCATTAACTGGGATCAAAATAACACATTACACTGGTTTTGTATATTCAAAATGCATTATATTAAACAGGATTTTCTTTTATCCGATATTCTATTAAGCGGGCTCGACTGTATTGTAAGGGTATTTTAAAAGGAAAGAAATCAATTCCAAAAATATATAGAAACCAGTATAATTTTGTTTAAATAAAAACTGTATACCCATTAAGTTTTAATAGTTATTTCAAAATCTTAATTCCATAAATTAAATAGAAGACATTCATAAGAAATTAGACTATATTCATGATACAAGTAAATATAGTGAAATAAAATTAAAATGAATCGCTAAGTTAAAAATTTACTCATAGTACAAGGTTAGCATAAAAGAATATTCCGGCTTTGAAAAATTATATTTCGTAAACTATTACAGTTACCACTATGAATGATATATAAAATAAAGTACAAACTGTCTAAGTTGTTTTGGACCTAAGTAATTACTTAAACATGCACGCTCCGCACTAGCGTAGCCAGCAATTTCTTCCGGAAGGGGTTTTTAGATCACAATCTTCCTTACACTTGTATTAATTACAGTATTGAGATTGGCAACATTGTTAAAATCAAGATCTCTTATGGGGAGAGGGTTCCCCAAACAGGTAAAAACACAGGTTTTTTGGGTAAAAACACCCCTTCTTCCACTTTACTGTGCCATTGATATTACGAAAAGCTGGATTGGTCCTGCAGGTGATAATGATCTATCCTTTATGCGTTGACAAGCAAGATCCCCAAACCTAATCCCATGTGATTTTTTTTTTATAATGAGGTTTTGTGAAAGACAGTGTTTATATTCCACCTGTGTATACAACATTGCAAGAACTGAAAGATAGCATAATCTGTAGCATTACGAAAAATTGACTGTAAAACACTTCAAAATATATGGTATAGATGTGTGTTGCATTAAAAAAGGCGCACACATCGAACATTTGTGAGTGAAAAAAACCTTTCACAGTTTATCTTTATTTTTATGAAACATTTATAGTGCTAAGCACAATAGTTTAATGAAATATGAATTTTTAAAACCGGGATATTCTTTTTATCTAACCCTGTATATTAACAGATACTTCAAAAAATGGTAACGTATATGCTAACTGAAATTGACTCAAATAGCAATTAACAAGTTATCTGACAATTTAATGGTTAGATATGAATGTATTGCTCTTTTATAAGATGCTCTTTCAATAGTAGACATAGTTAAAGTGAAAGTATTATTTATTCCTTATCATTCTTCAAATTAAAAACTATTACAAATTATTATTCTTACCAGAACACTAACTTTTCCAGCTTTAAAGTCACAAATCGTAGAATCTCTGTCAAACTGATCAATTCCACCATGAAGTGCCATGCTATTATAAGATGCTTTTATTAGATCTTTTAACAGGAGATCGGCATTTTCTTGCTTATCGACAAACACAAGTGCACTTCCTTTCTCTTGATAAAAGCCTAAGAGTTCCAGCAGTTTTAAAAATTTTCCATCTTCCTCAATTACTAATACATGTTGCTCGACATCTTTACAAACAACACTCCTTCCTCCTACTTGCACTTCCACAGGTTTAGTTAAGATGCGTCGAGCTAATGCTTCCATCTGGCGAGGAAAAGTAGCGGAAAACATGACAGTTTGACGATCAGGTCGTGTGCTGTCAACAATTCGCATCACCTAAAAATGCAGCAATAAATTAACCAGTACAAATGTGTAATAGAAATGGAATGCAATATATGCTGACCCATTCACATTTTTGATGATAAAAATCAATGTGATTGTTTTTATTCAATAAAAATAAGTATTTTATAAGTGAAACAATAAACAGAGCATAGATTTAAGCCGAGTTAACAATTTCATCACATGTAAGCAGGGCTGCGGAGTTGGAGGTAAATTGACCGACGTCAGAAATTTTAGAACCTTCAACTCCGACTCCTTTACCTCAAAGTTAGTCCGACTCCACTTGCAAGCACAGCACTGGCAGAGTGGCGGCCTTTGAGGGAAAATGACTAATTCTGACCCCTGGAACTTTAAATCTTCGACTTCCGAAACCTTTACCCCAAAATCAGTCTGATTCCGACTCTGCAGCCCTGCATATAAGTGCACAAGTTGATAAAACTAAATGCTTTTAAATCAATAGCTTCTGGCATTTAAAAAAATGTATCCTTTTTCAACTAATAAATACTTTTTTTTTCAGTTGCGTTTATCCAAAGATGCATGCACATTCACAAGTTTGAGTAGAAAACAAGCATAATTAAGAGTAAGACAACATTCAAAAGTTGAACATAGTATGTAAGAACTCAAATCTGAAATTGTAGAAAAAGATATTTTTTTTTAAAAAAGAAATCAAGCAAATCTTATTCAGCCACAAAAATTGCATGACGCTCATTCAAATTTTTATTATTGCAAATGTATTACAAAACTCTAAATGATGGCAAAATGAGGGCAAGAATGAGAGAAGAATGATTGCTGCTTACTTGAGGCTCAAATCCCATGTCAAACATACGATCAGCTTCATCTAAGACAATGTATGTACACCTTCTCAGATTTGTCACACGACCTTAGGATAAAAATAAGAATCAAAATTCATAGTTTAATCTCCAAAAAGGTGAGTGATATGAAATTACGATAAAAACATACCACTGTTTGCCGCCAACATATCAATCATACGCCCAGGAGTACAAACAATGATCTCAGCTCCTCTTTTTAACTCTGCAATCTGTTCAGATATACCAGTACCACCATAAACACACACAACTCTTAATCCCAGTGCTTTAGCAAATTTTTTGCATTCTTTAGTAATCTGCATCGCAAGTTCTCGAGTTGGAGTCATTATTATACCTGAAACAGTAAGGAAATAAATATATAGTTAACCACGCAATTAGGATAGCAGGAAAAATTGAAAGCAAAAAATATCCATCCGATTTTACTCCTTTCTTAACAAGCGATTTTTATCCACTTTTAAGATAATGAAATGACTTCTTATCAACAAAAATAATGATATTATTCAAATAAAAAAGCTGCAACAGCTGTGAGGAGAAATGCTGTCTTAGAAAATCACTTGAGTCATTTTTTTGTATATTTTAAAAGAAACAAATTAAATTTTATGGATAGATGTGAATATTTGAACAAAACATGACTTTTAACTTTTATATATGTGATAGGTCAAATACAAAAAACCTGAAAATATTTTTTACTGAACTCTTTATAAGGGACTATTTTATAGTGACAGACAATTGTTGCACAGAAAACCTAAAATGACTCCTAGTTTGTTAGATCCTTGTATCATTGTCAGAACATTATAAATTATCTTCTATATAGTACAGTTAAATTTTGAAGATTACTAGAAGCAGTATTTCTTTTTTGCTCAGTAACAAAGATTAAGTGTCAAAAATATCACTTAAATATTGTTTTTGGAAAGCTTCAAGATCAGAGTCCTCAGTTTCTCATGGTTCATGCAATGAAACAAAGGTCTAACATATTTGGAGTTTTTGTAAGGTGTTTTGTGCAACAATTGATGCATCTATTAAAATGGAATTGCCTTTAGATATATCATTCTGTTTTACTGAGCTAGAAATCAGGGCTGCTGATCAGAAGGAAAATGACTGGCTTCAAGGATTTTAGAGCCTTTGACTCCCGACTCCTTTACCCCAAAACCTGACTGTGCTTCCACGGCAAGTTGCAGACTCAGACACTCGACCTCTTGGAATTTGAAAATCTTCACCCCTGACTCCCTTACCTCAAAATCAGTCAGACTCTGACTCCATGACTTTGCAGCTCTGCTAGAAATTGACAGCATGTTTCTGATACATACATCAATTGTAGCAGTAAGAGGCAAAAAGATGTAGTTTTTTTTTTAAGTTTTGAGCATGACACATTTAAAGTTCAGATAAAAGGTAGCTTTTATAAACAACTATTTACGCTTTTATTGACAATTTTTGATTTTTTTTTTTTTTTTATTATTATTATTAACCATGCTGTATAGCAGCACTTACCTGGGTTATTAGTATTATCTCTTGCCCCAAAACAAAAAAAAAGGCTCTCCTACCATTTGAATTGGTTATTTTCCTATTTTTAATTTTGGCACTTTATCCCTTTTCTTCTCACAACTTCAATTAAACTTTAATTTGAGTTTAAAGAGGACTTCTATTTCAAAGTGAAAATCAGAACCCTTTCATTTTTTCAGGCTTTGCTTCAATATCTCAACTTTACCTATGTTTAGAAGAGTGTAAAAAGAAATATAGCAATAAAAAATAGGCAACATTTCCTACTTATCAGCAAATGTACATGAAAAGATCATCTCAATAGTAATCCGAAGATTGAACTACTTTTTGCTAATGAAAATGTTGAATATCCTAACAGAACAAGCTCAAACATGAAAAGAAATATTAGTGAAATGTTCCTAAAAGATCTGAGAAAGAAAATTATGGCTGTAAATAAACCTTCGCAGTCAATGGGATATATTTAAACAGGCAATGTGTACAAGAAATCTCTTGTAATAGGCTAAGTACCTAGAATTTTTGTGTTTTAGTAATTACATTTCTTGATTTTTAAGATATGACAGTTAAAAAGTAATATAACTTTTTTGGAAAATTTAATTGTTTTAACTGTGTGTGCATTTATACAATTTAACCATATACTCAAATATCCCATTAAAATTTATTTTTACAAGAAAAAAGGACTTGTGTAAATATTTTTCTAAACATTTATACTTTCCAGTCAGCAAACCTTGTAAACAATATGTAAACATTTTAAAGATTTTCAGCTTCCAGAAATCCACAAAAGTTAAGTACGAGTTAGACATTTCACTAATGCTGAAAAAGACATTGTTTACTCCATGTATCAGCAAATAATGAAAACCCAGCAAAAGGATTTTTAATATTTATAGAAAGAGCTCATTTTAATATGTTAAGGTTTTTAAAAAGTTTACCTATAGGACCATCATCAGCTTCCAAGGGTGGCTGATCCAATATATGCCTATACATTGGTAACAAAAATGCCAAAGTTTTCCCAGACCCTGTTTTAGCAATTCCAATCATATCTTTACCAGACATTACACATGGAATAGCTTGAGCCTGAATAGGTGTTGGCTTTTCATAATTGTGCCTGAAAAAAACAAAAAGAAAAAACTTGAATTTGTTTCTGCAATTTAAAATACATGCTCATATTTGTTTTTAATTTTAGAGCTAACACATAATAAACTGATAGATTTCTGATTTTTAAAAAAGAAATCAACACATTTTTAAACTAAAAATATGTGGATAAATGTCAAATAATTACTTTTTTAAAACCTCTAAAACTTTTTTGCTCACACCACATTGAGCCCAGTTTTTGATGGGTTTAGGACATCCCTTTCCTTTGACCTTAATGCCTTCCATTTCATTCCTCCAGGCTTCAACCTCTAACAGGGGGGAAAAAAAAGTTTTTGAAATTGTTAAATACCTAAACACACACATTGAGAATGAAAGTATGATGTTTCTTCGCAAAGAGAGATGATGGAGAGAGAAAAAAAAAGAATAGAGAAAATAAACCTTTAAGAAAGCATAAAAATGTAAATAAAATACATTATTTTACAAAAGAAAGTTAACATTGCACGCATAGCAATTAGTGCAGCAGACACATGTTTTAGGATTGCAAAAAGTTACAAAACAAACATTAGAACATTAAAACTTGAAATCTCCAAAAAAGCAGTTCTCGACAAATTGATATGTTTTTTTTTAGTTTTTTTCCGAGTACAAAAGCTCTTATCAGATGGCTTACGTAAAACTTTATGAATATTAAAATTTTATTTTAATATTCCAAAGTATTAAACATAAATTTAAAACAAAATAATAGTAATAATAATTACATAAATAGTTTTGAGTGAGGCATGATTTTGAAAGAAACTGCTTATTTTCTTGAAAAACAGGTACATATATTACATATACATGTGTTTTAATCACCAGCATAATGTGGTTTTACTCTTATAAAAACGTTACATGCTTTGATTTTTTTTTTTTCCTTTCACAGAGAACTTAGATATTCAATAGACTAGGGTATAACTGCTACAAATTAAATAAAACAGAAAAAATCAGAAACAATACAAATCAGAACCTAAATACAATACTAGAGAAAGGAAAATATTTAAAACCTTCCATGGTCATTTTAGCTAACTCTGGAACTTCAACATAGAAATTTTTTCGAAAAGGTTGATAGGTAACATCTTCTTTACTAACTGTCATAAGCTTTTTGGTTTTATTAGCTTGAAGGTTGAACATAGTTGAATGCAAGTCTTCAGCCTCTTCTTCTGAAGAATACTGAAACAGTAAACCAAAAATCTAAGATTTTGATCTCAAAATCACCTTATAAGCATGTATAATAGTTAAAATAATGACAAAGCTCATAATTTTCAAACATTTTTCTTGAAATGAACTGTCAACTGTTTTTAATTTAAATCACAGGCATAATTACATTGATATAGGATAGTCTTGAATTCCATTCCTTTTGGAAATTTTTTTTTATTAAATCACTCAAACTACTATTACAGCCTTGTGAAAGGCTGTTATCAGTTAGGCAAGCGAGACTTCAAATTGTGAATACTAAATTAATGTTAAATAATTGATATTACTCTTCAATTTTGATTAATTAATGATTTAATTGTGATTTGATTAAAAATTGAGATTAATTGTGATAAAAATTGTGACTTGTTAATATCTACAACGTTGTTATTTGAATTGGCTAGGGTAGTTTCATTGTTCATACATAATCTGATCAAAGGTCTTTCCCGCCCCCCCCCCCCCCCCCGAAATTTCAATGAAAAGAATAAACGAAGTAGGAAGGAATAAAGTAGAGTAAAAATATATATATTAAAAAATGTTGAATATTTTGTTACAATTTTAATGTTTATTTCTGAAGAAAATGCATGTTTTTTTTTTTTTTTTTTTTTTTGTGCAAAAGTGAGAATATCTACTGTTTACACCAAAAAAGGAATATATCCAAAACAAAATTGGCAATTTAGGTCTGATAAAATTCTGGGAAAATTCCAAGACTTATGCCAATAGTCACTTGTTATTCTACCAAAACATCGAGAAAAATTCGAGATTCTAACAATTAGTGTTTGTGTGGAAAACTTTTTTTTTTTTGTTTTGCCAAAAAGAAGAAAAAAAAAAAACTGGATATAATCCCTTTTGAAAGTAAACTAGAAAATGCGTGTTATTTTGCAAAAGGGATGATATTTACTGTTTTACACCAAAATGAAATATATTAAAAATAAAATTCGCAATTTAGGTCTGATAAAATGGAGGAAAAATTCCTGGACTCAGGCCAATAGTCACTTGTTATTCGACCACATCATTGTGAAAAAATCAAAATTTTTACAGTGTTTGTGCGTAAAGCATTTTTTTTCGTTTTGCCAAAAAAATATAAACTGGATATAATCCATTTTGAAAGTAAACTCCTCATGTAATCAATGCATGAATGGAACAGGTAAATGAAGTAATATTTATGTACTAACAATGTTTCCACAGTGTGCAAAAAAAATCTAACTTTAAATTTAGATCAATATTAGATGTGAAATTTAAACAAAATTTATCAATGATACAATATGGCAAAGGCATACAATAAATACAAGACAGAAAATGTTGCAAAAAGGAGGAGAGGGATTGGAAGTTGGTTGAAATACATTATTTTTGATATGGTAGTCCAACCATTGAATAATCAGTTCATAATTTAAAATGAAAAGTTAAAAATAGTTTTAGACAAATTTGCAGCAGTAAATACCTTTTACAGGGGCGAGAATTGCAAAAACTCTCAAGATGGATTTATTTTAAAAGTAGACTTGTCTCAAATTCAGTTTTTAAGTAAATTAGAGGATTGAATATGAAACTTTATACTTAGAAACAACACATTGCCCACTAGTGTTGTAAAATTGAAAATATACATATAGGTACACTGAAGAATCATGATGATTGCTTAAGAAATAAACATGTAATGAATCATAGTTTTTTCTTTAATATGATTGTATGATATAGGGGTTCCTAAAGTCTTCCAATTTGTGCCACACTTTGAAGAATCAGAATTTTCTCTCTATTCTATATCTATTACATTATTCATATTGATACCACGGATACTTCGCGGCATTCCTCACCTTTCCCTGTGGCACCTTGTGCGCCAAAGAACAAACTTTGGGAGCCCCCGGTATAAAACTAATTAAATAAAAAGCACATTTTCAGCTGGAATTTTCCCAGACTTCACTCATTACTTATTATTTATACATTTTATTTTGTTCCGTCTCATTCCCTTTTGAAAATCAAATTAAAAAAAAAAAAAAACAATGGAAATCGATCAAATGATGGAAAACTTTCACCCTAACCTTCTATCCAATTTCAAAAAAGAAAATGACTAGAAAAGTTTGTGTTCATTCACTAAAGATCATTGCAATAAATGTCTTTTTTTTTTCTTCAGAAATTAATGATTCTTGTGATGAAATAATAACTCTTGCAAGGTTAAAAACCTTAATTTTTTAACTTTTTCAAACTTGATCATAATTTTAACTTATTTTTATTTTTCCTTTTAAAGCAAGTGACGAGCCATAAAACTGAAAAACATGAGTGCGTGTACTTATACACTTAAGTATAAAGTTCTAGTTGTGTTGGTTCAAAAGAAAAGCAGGATAACTAATTTCACATGCAAACACAAGAATAATAATCTTTTAATGAATAATTGCAAAAACTTTGAAAGGATAATAAAATAAAAATAATGCATAAAACAGTTTGAATCAGAATTTAATTGTTGAGATTCTGTAATTATATTACTATTAATTCATCAAATATCTACTAAGTTGGGTAGAAGTAGTTTTTGGGTACACACAAATACATTGTTGGAATAAAAATACACGAACGAACATACCTCCAAGGCATCTTGATCTTGTTCCATAAGTTCTCCTTTATCTTTAGCATCTTTCTTTTTTGCCATCCCAACTATGACAGTAACTTTTCCACCTGTTTTATCCTAAATTAAATATTTATCACACAGTGTAGTAAAAAAACATATTTTTATATAGAAAAAAAAATAATAATAAAAGATTTAACATAAATGAAATCCACAAAAAAATCAAAGAGAAATCAAACTTAAACCCATCATACTTTTAACTCTAAAATATATTTGATTTAAACTTAGCTATTTTATTGAATATGTAAAACTTTTGCCAATGCAATCCAATATTCTTTCAGAGAGACAATTCATAAAATTAATCAACAGGGCTGTTTTAAATATTTTTTTTTCTCTGTTGTAGTGAAAACCCTGATAAACAAAAAAGCCCCACCCCAAAATAAAAGAGGCCTAGAAAATACAAGATTTTACATTTTCCAGGCCTCTTATTTTGGCCACTCTGTATAATTTTCCTATTAGGCCAAAAAATATAAAAATAACCAAACCATTATATTACATCAACTCACGTGTGTCTCAAGTGGAGGCATTTGCAAAGATTCTTGAGAAGAAACATGTAGGCTATTAAGTCCCAAAAAGAGCCTGCGTCCTAAAGCAGATTATGGGTATTTCAAAATTTGTACCTTTTTATTCCATTTTTCAGAATTTTTCTGCCATTCGCTTTTTTTCTGAACCCAATGATACTTTGTTATCTCAGCAAAATAACTTTTTACTTTGTTTTTAGTAAAATTTTTTGCTATGAATTTTTTGCCTAAAAACAAGAGGGACTGAAACTATAACATTATAACTAACTTTGTTACATAGAATTTAGTTATAAAAAGGATCAACTGTTTTTGCATTATGAATAAATAATTTGACAATAAGGATGAATGTATTTGAACCATTAAACTAATGCCATTGTGGCATGAAACATAAAGGTGCTTACTTCACCATCAGTTTCTTTTGATATATTCTTATGACGCAGCTGCTTTACTTCTTCCTGTATGCCCTACAAAAGAAAAAAGAATGAAGTTCAAATTTAATTTTAATTTACATTTATAGACAACTTTTATTTCAAGAAAAACAAAGCATTCAACAAAACATACTTGCAAAAAGTAAGTTGTAAGAAAAATGTTACACATGCGAAAAAAATCAGCAACAGAACTTACAGAAACATTTTATATCCAAATTTTTATTCATTTTTCAAACATTAAAATAAACATTACACAGATGTTTAAAATGTTTCAATAATACTCGTATTTCTGATTATTGATGACGGGGACCAAGTTAAAAATACATATTCAAGTTTCAGAATACATATCAAATTCACATTGATCATTTATTTTTAGAAACACTTAAGTACATACATCCAAAATAGCTCAGCATTATACAATGCATCTAGTAACCATGGAAGTAATACAATGCTCCATTTTAAAATTCACTGAAATGCAGATGGCTGCCAAAACATTTTAACATACCCACTGGAGCCATCTGCCTCAGGGGCAAAACAATATTTCCAACTGTCGACTGTATGTTGATTTATGATATATATGATTCATTAGTTACTATAACAACGTATTCCATTTACACTAACAAGAGGTAGTTGTATAATAAACTCCCATGTTAAAGGGAAACTTAGAGCAAGGACCAATGGCTTTTTCTGCTATGGTTTATGGAAAGCATCTCTCTTGGAGGCATTTATCTACTCACTTCTCCAAAGAGGGGACTTTAGGGTTGCTTGGCGAAGACAAGACTCCAAGCGTTGCTCCTCATCGCTCAGAGACGCACACAAAGGTGTGAACAAAAACTAATAACAAATTAATTTTAAAGAACCCTACAAAATTATTGCCCTAATAGAATTAAGAAAGTTCACGAGCTTACATCGAAACAATTTAGTTAACTTTGAAATAAGCTCTCTGAACAAATCATCTCCATTTATATGAAAAAAAAAACATTCCTTTTCTTACATTTCAAACAACTATAGCTTTTACTCGAAATATTAGGAAATAGTTTTTATTTTGCACAGTTAAATACTTCCTTAACTGTCAACTGCTTCAAAGTTTTTGGTTTCTGCTTCGACAAAACTCCTTGTAATCTGAATGTGGAACAATGTTCCTTACGAAAGACTTCTGTTCAATTTTAAGAAATGTTCATTTATCAAGTTCAAACAAATGAAATTTTCTCCTGTTTGCTCGGCATTAGTGGCATCTCTTTCGAAGTCTGAATTATTTCTTTTGCTAGCTCATAAATGTTTGTTAAAACAGTGATGAGATAGTCTTCTAATTTGTAGTCAGTGTAGTTAAAAATTTTGACTAAACATTAGAATAGTTCAGTGTAAATCTTTTTTATAACTCCAAAATCAAAACATAATCACAATTTAGTAAATTCACATTATAAATAAAACTTCACACTAATATTACCTTCTGTTTCACTTAAAATTTCAAAATATAATTTTTTTCTGGGTGTGAGGTAATATAACCTAAAAAACCTTAGAACCTTTTAAGCAAGTAGAAAATTAAACTGAAAAAGAAGAGGTTAGAACAGAAGTGAAAACATACCTGCATAAAAGCATCTAGAGGATCAACATCATCTTCCTCAACTACCATATTTTCCTTTTCTTTTTCTTCTTCCTTAATTTCTTTCTTTTCAACTTTCTCTTCTGCTTCGTTTTTTTCTGTTTCAACAACAAGAGGTAAATCTTCATCATCATCATCCTCCAATGTCCATTTTTTTACAGAAGGCAACACAACGTTTGAGGTATTCACAGTTCCTCCCTCAGCAATTTCCTTTTTCTTTCTTTCAGCTCTCCACTTTTCTATTCTTTCACGACGTTTCTGCATTTCTAATTCTAATTGCTTATTTTGAGCTTCCTGAAATGATCAAAACAGAAAAGAAATATAATTTAATTCAGCGCTTCTCAACCTTTTTTACTTTGCGGCACACTTAAGAAATTTCTAGATCAACGGGGCACATTAAAATTAATTTCGCAATGGTAATATACAAATGTTTTTATCATTCACTGGTAAAAAGACAGGGGAAGGACTTTTTTTCATATGAATAAAACACTTTTAACTTGCGTAGTGCATTTAAATTTATTTAGAAAGTAGAAATATTTGGAATGTATTGAAGTTGATAAACAACAAAACTTCCTATATCAGACTTTACAGAAAATTATACTTGATATGTTTCGAAGCATTTCTGTCAAACATGACATTAAAGTGCACACTGCAGTTTAACGATTTATCAAAAAATGTTTCAAGAGAGAAACAAAGCATGAAATTAAAACCAAGAACCCAACTTTCGTTTGACACTAATGAGACACTTGAGCCTGCTTTGAGGAGCAAAGACGTTTGATGTTCGGATCTATGCTGGATAGAGCTACACGAAGTTCTTGATCCAGGCTCTTTAGACAGGGTTCATACTCTATTTGGATGAAAAAATTCCATGACTTTTCCAAGACTTTTTCATGACTTCAATGAAAATTTTCATGACCTCGATACACGAAGAGAATAGCACTATTTAATCCAGGGTTCATACCCTTTAGGCAGAAAAAAATTCAAGCACTTTTCAAGTACTTTTCAAGGTAAAAAATTTTGTTTTCAAGGCAATATCATAAATTTGTACTAAAAATATTGTATGCAGATTTCATTTACTACAAACACATAGAAATAAGGCAATAATACAAAAAAGTATAGGGAAACAAAATTGCTTTTCTACAACGAGAGACGCTTTGATGAAAGATCTACTGCGTTGAAAGTCTTTCTGAAAATGTTTGAAAAGTTTGGTCATAAAGAGAAGCAGATACCAAGAGGTTTAATTTTGAGGTTTTTTAAAGGTTGCAGCAGTCAGAGGTTTGTATATTTTCTAGAATCAGCAAATTAATACTTTAAAAAAAAAACCTTTCATAAGTGCTTTTAACTTTTATGGGAAGAAACTAAAATACCCAAGTTCAATGGCATTGCCAGAGAGGAGTTTTTGAAGTCACTCCCCCCCCCCCCCCCCGGTTTCAACATTTATTTCCAGTAACTATAAAGTGGTTTATTACAATATGAGGGCGGTTAGGACAAAAACACTAACGAGAAAGTTATTTCAGTTTGCACTATTAAGTTCTAAAAATATTAGGTTTGCAAATCATTTATAAGTATACAAATCAATTATTCGTTTGTATTTATTAGCTGTTCAGCCAATAAGGCATTTCAACTGTCCTCGAGTAAATTTAAAAATTAGGAAGTAAGATAAGTTGATGAAAGTCCACAGTCCAGTCTCTACACCTCAAAATATATAAAAGCAGCTTAAGCAGTGATAAATACTCTGAATGTAAACTTGAGCCTATTCAGCTTTCATTGATAAACTTGCAATAGACAATAAACGTGCAAGGTCAGATTTATAGAGCCATATTTCGAAATTGAAAAGATTCACAAGAAGTTGACATATATTATGACAAAAGTAGTTTTATTTTGGGAAAAAAAAGGGTTATTGTTGAAATTAGAATTTAAATTTAGAAAGGCAATAATATTCAGGTGTAATTGTAATTTGTGAGTTCATAAAAAATTACCTGAAAGTTTCAAAGAGCAAAATGGGGCAAGGGGGGGGGGAATAATTTTTAAAACTAAGACCCTGTTACTTGAATATACATATGTACAACAATAACTTTTGCTATGCATACAATTCATAAAATAGTTTATTAAGTCAAAATATTCTGCATAGAAATACCATGCCCAGTGCCTGTAGATAACCAGCAGCAGGCACTGGGCCTAGCTAGGCTGGTACTGGTCAATTTATTAGATCCAAATGAAGATGAATGACCCTGCTTAAGCTATCTACCCCTTTGCTGATTAAAGCCTCTTTCAGTAAGCTCCAAGTACCCACAACCTTAATAAAGTAGTAATTTTGAACATTTGAGGAAAAGGGGAAAATTGGAGATATAGGGAGGTAAAAGCATAAAAACGAGCACTACTGGATTTCATGTGAATAATCATAACACAACGACCCCTGTTATACACCTTATTTATTTTAGCAGACATGGTGAAATGATGTACTTATAAATAAAATTATATAAATCAACTTTATATTTAAAATACAAACTTTAAGTTAATTTGTTAGGTGCTCAACTGTTGAAATTTAAATTTTTTTTTTTTTAAATCTGTTATGACCAAAAATTAGGTAAAGATAATCATTCAAAATTGCAAAAATAAATAAGCAAATAATTAAATAAGACCAAAGTAATAAATTCTTTAACTCTTTAGTTATTAAAATAAAAAATAAAATAAGCTAATCTGATGTAGCAGTGTCAAAATAACTACTAATTGCCAAAAACATAAAAATATTTACAAAATGCAAAGGGATTGAAATCTCAAACAAGGGAAGCAAATTTTCGCGAATTAAGTTTAATGTTGTCATGTTTCCCATAAAATAAACTTATATTTTACTGAAATTAAACATAAAATATGCTAATCTACGGTAGCAAATATGAAAATAACATCCGATTAGTGAATATATTTAAATATTTGCAAGATGCAAAAAGATTGAAATTTCAAACACGAGAAGCAATTTTTCGCAAAGTCTGAGCTCGTTCGACGTGGCATGTTTCCCATGAAATAAATTTATTTGTTTTTTATTAAAATTAAACAAAAAATATACTAATCTAAGGTAGCATATGCGAAACTAACATTTGATTAGCCAAAATATTTAAATATTTGCAGGATGCAAAAAGATTGAAATTCCAAACACAAGAGCAATTTTCCGCGAAACCCGAGTAAGTTCAATGTTGTCATGGTTTCCAAATTAATTTCTTTGTTAATTAATGAAATTAAACAAAAGATAAACTAATCTAAGGTACCATATGTCAAAATATTTTTCGGTTGTAAAAAACATCAAAATATTTACAAGATGCAAAAGGATTGAAATCCCAAACACGGAAGCAATTTTTCGCGATGTTGCATACTGAACATATGTTCAGAAAATTGCATTGGTGAAATACTTTTTTAAAACTTCTAAGCACAATTCGTTGATTTTTGAGAGAATTTAAGCACTAAGAAACTTTTTCAAGGTTTTAAAACTTTTTCAAGGTTTTCAAGCACTTGAAAATGAACTTTTTTTTTTCAAGCACTTTTCAAGGTTTTTCAAGGGCGTACGAACCCTGTAATCTCAAACTTGGTAATATTTGGAAATGAGCATTAGCAAAACGTCTATATGAATGCCACAGCCTCATTGAAGCACTTACTTGTAATGAAAAAAATATAAGTGCACACTTAAAAAACTAAACTATTCTTATTTCTCTTCATCATTTTAATTTAAGTAAAGTAAAAATGCAGTGAAGCGAATATGATGATGCTTAAATGTCTGATATTTTTTTTAAAAACAGGCAGAATGATATTGAATGGGACAAAGGTTGAATGAGTCATCACTAAGTTTCAATAAATTTGCTTCAAAAGTTACTTTTTGGTGTCAACAGTGCCTTTAATCATCCACGTAACTTGACAGTATTTTGGTTCTTTAAATTAAAGCCACATAATTTAGTTCTTTATGTTTCTAAACCAGATCTTTTTTGAAAAAATCATTCAGTTATGAATCAATCTTCTGATTCAAAAGTATATTTGTTTTGTTTACAAATTTGCATATTTTCAAATGCATATAAATTAATAGGTTCAGAAATTCCAGAACACGTTTAATTCCTGACATTGAACGTAGCAGTGGGTCGCATGGATTAGTTTTGTGTGCCGTATGTTGGGCACTACTGTTTTAGAGCATTAGAATTCCTCTTTTTCTGTATTCTATCGCCTGAATAAGATCTTTATTTTCTAAAACTTTCAACAAATTAAGATAAACTCTGATTAATTTAATAATAAAGTCCTTACGAATGATGGAATTGAACTTGCAAGCAATTGAATTGCTTTTTTTTTTTTTTGAGTGGACGTGGCAAAAATAAGAACGTGAAATTTTGCTACTACAGACTATGAAACGTAAGAAGTGTTGAAAATAACAGAAAATTCAAAATAAGTGATGTCCAGGCAGTAAAATCACATCTCAAAAAATGACAAGCGGCTGCAACAGAAGTGGATGCAATGAGATTTCAAAATTCAGATTTGATTTTGGGATCGTGCAATTTTCCACTTTTAATAGCTTTTATGTGCTATACTGTTAAATCACTCAAGATTTCTAATGCTTCTTTAGCTACTGTTCCTTTCTCTTTGTCCAGGAGATTTTTCCATGACTTGAAATAAATTTCCATGACTTTCAATGAAAATTTCAATTTTCCATGACTTTTCCAGGTCTGAAATTCTGTTATTTTTTTCCATGACTTTCCAGGATTTCCATGACCCGTACGAACCCTGTTTAGAGATGATCTCTTGCTGTTTTTTTTTATAAGTGTGAGGGCTGAGAAGCTGAGTTCGCAAAGATATGTAGTTGAAAATGGTAGCAGCACATCAATAGCAAGACAAGAGATGGTGGGATACTCATAACCAGCAACTCATAACCATACTCATAACCAGCAACCAAAATTCGTCCAGAAGCACTTTGCTCAACTTAAATTTAAAAGTACGGTCGCTCTTGAAGTCCATAAATTCTTCTCGCGCCTTCAAAGAAAGGTCTTTAGCTGGTGCATCTGCAGATGAAGAGAATGGAACGCAAACCCAGTCATACTGTTCCATGTTAATATTCTCTAAATAGTGCTTAAAATTGTCCTGAAGTATGACTAAATGTTCTGCCACCATATATTCAGCTTTTCTTCCACGCCATTTCCTTTACATACTAAGCTGACGGTCCATTTGAACATGTCCAATGAGTCACGATCTACTTCTTCTCTCCACAGCTGAATTTTTGATTTGAACCCGTTTAGCTTGTCTCTACATGTAACCCAAATTCTCTACTAGTCCTTGCATTTTCCGATTCAATTCGTTAAGGTGTTCAAAAATGTCAGCCATGTAAGTTAGTTTTGCCAGACAATATTTGTCATGCAACAAACTGGCGTACTGCATTTCGTTTTTTAAAATCAAAAACTGTCGTACCTCGTCCCTCAATTCGAAAATTCTTGATAATACCTTTACACTTGAAAGGCAGTGAATCTCTGTATGAAGAAGTAGGGAGTGTGGTGATCTGCTAGTTCTTCACGAAGTATACGGAGAAAAGACGAGAACTAAGTGGCCTTGATTTTATGGAATTAACGATTTTCACGACTTCAGCCAAAGCTGACTTCAGCTCATCTGGTAAGTTCTTTGCCATGAGAGCTTCATGATGTAGGAAACAGTGTATGGTTTTAATTTCTAGTTGGCTAAGTCTCAGAACCGAGCTTTGAGAAACTACGATAGAATGAAATACGTATCGGAACTGGAAAAGAGGAAAACAAAAGTTAAAGCTGGGGCTAAAATTCTGGGGGGAGAGTATGATCCCTGCCTGGGGCAGGGGGCAATACTCCTGTTGGCGAAAGATTTAGAAAAAATTCTGTACAATTAGTTTATTTCGTGGAAATTAGAATCCGTTTTCCAAACTGAAAGTAATGGGATCACAAGAAGTTTAAAAGAAGTGGGGCAGCAAATCCCGCCTCTCCCCTTGCTGGGTATGACTTACGGCGAATGATCGACAGGGTGAATTGAGAAGTTACAGAACGATACAAACGCTATTCGGTCGTAACTTTAAAATAAAACACATCAAGGCTCTTTCTTTTTATATAACTACGGAAATACAGCGGTACACCGGGTTCCTTGTCGCGGCACACCGGCTGCGAAGCCCTGATTTAATTTAATGCAAAAGATGTAAGCAAACATAGCATATTATATTTAAGCATTACATTTTTTTAGCAGTCTGATGTTGATTAAAAAATCTAAAACTAGTCTACAATTAAACTAAACTAAATTAGTCATAAAACTAATAAGATTATAAAATAGAACTAAGTAATGCTTAAAAATAAAATAGTAAACTTTAAGAAGTTTGGTAATGTCTCTTTACAGAAATCAGGGACTAATGACGGATTATCTTTGACGGTATTGCAGTTGTTTTGAGAAGTTCCAGCGAGTGGTTTTTGATTGATTACATTGAATCAAACGGGCCACATAAGTTTGCTTTGTCAGCGACATGTGGCCCACAGGCTGTAGGTTTGACCAGTTAAACTGCAAACATTCACTGCCAAATCAGCAATTTAGTAGGCAGGGGGGTGGGAAAACATGGGGTGGGAGTCGTGGCACGGACTGCACCATTGAAATGTTTAGCGGGGGTTGTGGGTATTTTTCTCATTTTTTTGGGAAGCTGGGACTCTGGCTCTGAGCCTTTGCAATATTTAGGGGGTGGAGGGATGCAGCCTTGCTCTAGGGCAGCTATGGTAGACAACCCGTCAATCGCAATTGACCGGTCGATCTCGCGTCTATTATGAGTCAATCAATCCCAGCAAAATTTTGAGTTCTGCTTTTCCTCTGACTAGAATTATTAAACATTAATTTATGGAAAAAAAAATCGGTTTAACATCTAGGGTAACGGCACCAGTAACAGACATGCTTAAGACATCGCTCTCAGGTTAAATCCATTTTCTGAGACTTTTAATATAATTAGACATTTTAAACAATTTTTCTATCATGCAACTACATCTCATCTAATGTTTCTCTGCTTCTGGATCCACTGCATTAGTTAATTCTATTTTTCTTTGCTCAATTTTGAAAAAAGGTCTTACCCCCAGTAACAGACACCGACAATTCTGATGATACCCAGTAACAGATAGGATGAGGAAAAGATGAGTAATGGACATAATTTCCCCTTTCTCTTCAAAATGTACAAAAGTTCTTTATTTTTAGATCTAAAACCTTATTGATTTCAAATGAACATGTAATACCGGCAGATCCCGGACTGGCTGTTCATAAACTTCCATCACTGCCTTGTAATTACTAACTGGCTCATAAAATTCACTTTGATAACACTAGATAGTTGCACCGTGTTCATGGGTCTCAGCAACATCTGTTTTACCCGCCTAAAATTTGTATTATTTAAATCCAAACTTACGACTGTCTGTTACTAGACTTTTGTCTGTTACTGGTGCCGTTACCATAAATCAAAAGTTATTTGAAAATTTTCCAGACTTATTACAGTCATTGGAACTTTTTTAGTAACAATTTTATCAGTTTTAAAGCAAATATTATACTTGTTTCTGAAAATATTTTAATATTGGTTAACAAAACATTATTTTTGCAATTTAAAACAACTACTAAAGTATTTTTCATGAGTTGACCTACAATTTGGACTCAGAATAGCCTCAACTTAACACCTTTATGCAAAACATTCGTTTTAGTCTCAAGCGTATGCATCATGCCCCCCTCACACAAGTCGATCTTCTGCTCACATTAAACTTAGAAAGTAGATCTTCAGTAAATTTAGGTTGCCGCTCGCTGCTCTAGGGGGTGGGTGGGCCACAGTGTGGTATGTGTTACCAATTTTATATGTGATATTTTTGTCCAACCTGTTGATGAATGTGGGCATTAAATCTAATGCTTAAAATGTCGACGTGCTTCATTTAAGTCGTAGAAATCAGGTTACAAGCTTTTATTTACAGCGATCTGCCATTAGCAAAGCAGAAATGGTAGTAGATTGGGATTTTTTAATAAGGCAGAACTTTAAATCTTCTCAGCCGTACAGCACGGTAAGTAAAAAAGAAAAACAAAATGTTGGATTTTAGGGCTGTTGTCAGTTATGTGTTTGGAACAACAATTCTAAGCAAATTCTTCTCCTTTTTCACATAAGTTTGGTAAGACCTCATTTGTAGTACATGGGTCAGTTTTCGACACCTTATTTAAAGAAAGATAATACATTCATTAGAAAAGGTTCAAAAAAGGGCTAAATTTAATTAGGAACTCTCAGATTTAGACCATGATTCTAGACTTAAGAGGTTTAACATTAACAGTCCAAAGCAAAGGTAAGTCAGGTCCAGTCATTTAAATTTATTAAAATGAAAGGTACTAATTGGTAAAATTTTTGCCCAGAATGGCAGAACAAGGGGTCATTGTTTTAAGTTTTTTTTAAAAACCAAGCTACTGTTATGAAGCTAGAATAAATAATAAATTACTACTTCAATATGGTTCTAGGCATTTGAAATGGTTTATGGGATGAATTTTTAATAAGGCTTTTCAAACATATACTGACATCTTCAATGAGCTTGGTTAGGATTTAGAAATTGATGAATAAACTAGGATCAAAACTTAGCAGACCTAGAGTTGATGGTTGTCAGTTTTGTATTTATATTTGCATAAATATAAATTTAAATCTTCATTGTTTATTTGTGCTGCGATGTTATGCATTTGTAGAGCTCGTCAAATCATTGAAAGCGTCAAGTAAAGTTAACTAATTTTCTTCAGGGTATACACAGTGCCATGCCACAGCAAGTTTAGTAGTATATTTTTAAATGTACAGGGAGCATTTGTATAGTTTTTCCGTTTTCTTTCCAATCAATGAAAAAATAAACTTAAAATTTTTTACCTTGTCAAGAAGCTCAAATTTCAATTCTGAAGAGTCTTCATTTGCTTTGTTTTCTTCTTCTTTTCTTTTATCATCTTTATCTTTTTTTGATCTATCTCTTGAACTGTTTCTTCTATCTTTACGATCTCTGCTACGAGATCTGTCTTTCCTATCTCGGGATCGCGATCTTCTGTCTCTGCCTCGAGAGCGAGATCTACGTCTTCGATCTCTTTCTCGATCTCTTGACCGACTTCTAGACCTATAAAGAATTGATAAACCTAATGATTAAAATGTTAAAAATAAATAAATAAATAAATATATAAATAACTATTTGTGGCAGAATTTGAATTATTCATTACATGAGAATGTAAGTACATGCATCACTATAACATATTTATGAAAATTAATGCCGATTGAGCATATCTCAACTAAATGAAAAAACACAATACAGAAGTGCAAGCAAATAATTCAACTGAAATGAGAAGAGAGAATTTAAGAAATAAATGTCACACAATCACTAACGGAATTTACAAACATTTTTCCAAGAGGCCTTTCTTGTGAAATGTTGAGAAAATTTTACAAAATTCAACAAGTGTTAAGTTTTAAAGCAAAAAAAAAAAAAAAAAAAACTTGATTTACAAATAAAATAATGATAGTAATTGCAAGCAAATTTATTCAAAATGTGTTAACAAAATAGAATTATTTCACTAATTGGGATGACTAGATTGTTTTAGGAGTTTATTTTTTTTGTAAAGGGTCATTTATAGAAGTCGAAATTTTGTGATAGGATTTTTTTGCAACTTATAATTTTGGCAGAGGTTTGTAAACTTAGTTAATTTCATAGAAGTTTTTCTACGTCATCAACATTAATTCAGTTATAAGGTTCAAAGCTCAATTCATTCCTATATAGTTGATCTCATATGTACAGAGTTATCTACTTTAACAAACCCAAAACATAATTTAATTTCTCTCTGCTAAAACAAACTTCTCAACCGGTTTAATCTGAGCTCTTACGTTACTAATGTATTTTCAAGAAAAAAGGTGAAGATGCGATTACATATGGCAAACATAAAAGAGTTAACAAATTTTCTTAAAAAGGGGGCATTTCACTTTGAATACCAATGATATTCTCACTTTGCAAACCTAGTTTCAGACCCTTTTTATTATCTGAGAGATCTCTACTTTCTACTCCTAGTACAGAAATTAGTTCTTATGGAGGTAACAAAAGAAACACGCACCCCCCCCCCTTCACTTTACATTCATGTAATGTTCATCGCTTCGGTTTTGATGTAGCTACAAGGTGATGCAGCTACATGACTATGTAATAACTAAACAAAGTAATAATGATTAATTATTTCAGTCACAACGTTAGACAAACATAACTCTAGTTTAATAATAATAAATTTACTGTAGTTGAAAAGACCTTCGTCTATCTCGAGATCGTGATCTACGAAATCTTTCGGGTGTTCTGGATCGTCTGTCTCGACTGCGTGCTCTCCTATCTCTATCTCTGCTACGACTTCTCCGCCGGCGTGTTCTATCCGGGCTTGCTGAAGAACTCCGAGACCGGCTTCGAGATCTTCGACGATAGTTCCTGCAAATTTTTTCATAAATATGTTATTGAGAAATATCATGCATAAAACAGAAAATGGACACTTAGAGTACATCTGCATATTGAAAGCATACAAAAACAAAACATATAGTGAATCTAATTCAGGGGTCTGGCAAGAGGAAATTTGGGTCCACTAACTGACCCTTCACAAAAATCCGATCAACCAAAACGGACCTTTCACAGGATCCCGATCAACCAAAACGGACCCTTCACAAAATTCTGATAACCAAAATCGGATCTTTCACAAATTGTCTATTGAAAGAGCAAATCAAAATAGGGCAGCATATTTCGGTGTGTAAAAACGATAATGTTTGGAACTTTTTTAAAGTTAAATTAGAGGGATCAACTTATACAAAATCTGCTAGTTTTGCAAAAAAAAAAAAAAAAAACGGCACTCTTGTAACGCTCCTGCAAGCGATAAATAACTACAACAGCCAAATCAAGGACGGATACAAGGGAGGGGCGATTGCCCAACACCGGCAATTTTTCTGAATTAAAGTCGTAAAATGCCTTGTTGATGATGTCTTATCCTCTGATAAATTTTCGAAACCGAAGTTTCAAAAAAGCACAATGTTTGATGACTTTTGATGATATTGGGGAGGGGAAGGGGGGGGGGGATTGAAACATTTTAGATGAAAATCATGTGGTAACTCCCTCTCTCCCCGCAAGCATTTATAAATCCGTTACTCAATAAGAGGTTAGTTCAAAAATCAACCGCCCCCTCCTTGGAAAGTTTCTGAATCCGTTCTTGAGCCAAATAAATATAATGCTGTTGTTGGTTTCTTTGAAAGAAATTAACAGCTGAAAGTCAGTTTGGTTTATAATATTGCTTGTTTGTTTTATGCAGCTGTGTTGTTGTCAACTTCTCTGAAAAAGGGTCTACCTTCTCTGAATAGGAGCCGTAAGCACTTTTCTCCCCTTTCTCCCCGTAAGCACTTTTCTCCTCAATCATGATTT